>NW_028249008.1:10000-65000 GCF_964263255.1 Lissotriton vulgaris | reverse complement strand
ATCACTCTTTTACTCAGGTGTGAAACGCAATAGAATATATGTTTCAAACTGGCTAGCCCCATTACCATATATGTTTTCATACTACCGTTACATCTAGAAGGAGGAATGTAAAATAGTGCTGAATTTGAAATAAATAAAACGATTACTGTAAATTTCGATGTCGAAATTCCAACAGACACTAACGTTCTGCATTTGATCAATTAATGGAAACATGTTAATAAAATATTTTAGAATGCTGCTCTTTGTGTAGTAGATTTTGGAAAATAGAAACACTGACATGTGTCAGAAATATACAAATACATTGGTAAAATCGCTTTCGAAAGTTTCTCAAATATTAATCAATTACATTAACTATGTTGCTGTTACCAAAACATAATTTAGAACTTATATCTATGCATATGCTTGTATCAAACCCCCTAGTGTGTTTATTGCTGCTTTGGGAGAAGTTGAAATTTCAAATGCAGGCAGTGCAACAGCGCCATCTGCTGAACCCGCCAATGTAATGCATATCAAACAAATGACACCTGAGTTCATTTGCAATCCCTACCCACGCCCGTCATGGGACGGGCAGAAGATGTGCACGCAGGGACTGCCTTTACTGGTGGCGAAAAAAAAAGTCCCCAGTGTATCATCCCACCAGTAAAGCTTCCAATCCCCGCATGCACATCTTTTGCCTCGTTTGTCTCCCCGCGTGCACACTGGAATGGTATTGATTCCAAAAGTCCTCTGCTGGCAGAGCAGCACATGCGCTGCTTTCCCCAGGCCGAGACCTAATAAAACAAGCACTGGCATAGCCAATAGGTCTCGCCCTTGGGACATTTTAAGTGTTTAGGCATTGAGCACATGCATACACAGGAGGAAGGACACTGACAGCGATAGGGGTGAGGGGAGGGAGATAGCAGGAGGCAGAGAAAAATAAGGAGAGATAGAGGAAGGAGGAGGAGAGGAACATAAAGGTCCTGTAAGAACGTGTGAAGAAACATGCAAATTACTGACATCCCTCCTGAGTTGGCGAGCAAACAAGGATGCTAGTTACTAGGATTCTCCCATCCAAATTAAACTCACCCTTTATGGTTCTTGGTTAGTAGGCCTCACCAGGCCTCAGTCGTGCTTCCCTACACTGAACAGGCTCTGCCATGGAAACAACTGCAAAGTGTCCATGCCCAGCTGATACCATATTAACATAAAGATTAATCAGCCGTGGTTGCAACCAAGCTATTCCCCTTTATGCCCAGCTCCGGATGAGGCGGGTTTGAAAACTGAGCTCTGCCACAACCAGAGCATAATCCCATAATCCGGCCAGTTATCCATTGGAGTAAGTGAGTACGAGGCAACAAAAGCCCCTGGTATATCTGAGAAACCGGCAGACCCATAGTGAGGTCTGCGAAGGGACCACTCAGCATGAGCGAAACCAAAGCCTAAAGAAACAGCGGGTGGACCCGTCAGTGCCATTAGATTAAGTAATTTGCCCAGAATCACAGGATGTTGAACCAACGCCAAGACTTGAACCTGGTTCCAAAGGTAGGACTCGGCAGCTCTATTCATTACAACACAAACTCTCCCCTCTTTCATGGTTAGTACTTGGTTCTGTTTTAGGTGGCACTAACAGGAGAAATGGGCTGGTGCAAGCTACCCCCTGACAGGAGCTCCAGGACTTCTTTTTTTTTTTTTTACAAATTAACCACTGATGTGGGGAGTAACTTCTCATGGATGAATGAACTGAATATGGCACTTGGACATATAGAAGCTTTAATATGGCATCTGCTATTTATACCTGGCTCGTGATTGCCGACTTCCGGGTTGTTGTGACACTGGCTCTTTAAGGCTACTCCTGTGTGAGATGCTACTGTAAGCCACCCTGAAGGGGGCGAGCATCACAGCGAAAGGTACTCTTTAATGCTGTTACACAGCCTCATGGGGCAGTTCGGTGCCTGTTAAAGCTTGGTGACAGCTTTTCCACTGCGGTGTCCTTGAATCCTTAGCATCTGGGTGGTAATGGAACGCTGTATTCGTTAACATACGATATGAAGACCATTTATGAAATGTTTCTTTACATCAGTAGGTCTCCCGGCACTTTATAGGAGATGTTTAATGCAACACGGTGCAACGGTACTCATTTTATAGTCCTCTGGGAGTGAAAGGCAGAGTTATAACCTGTCACCATAGAGGACGGGGAATGGGATGTATTAACCCAGCAAGACATTATACCCTCTCAATATAACATCGGGCGTCGCCACTACCAGGGGCTGCGTCCCTAAAGGGGAAGCTGGGGTCTCGCCCAGATTCCCCGCGTGTCTATGTGCCCCCCGCCTGCAGGTGGGGGTTACCTGCAATGGCTCACTCCAGACTAGCGGAGCTCAGCTAAGGACAGGGCTGCACTCCCGTCTCTCACGTCCTGCAATGACCCTGAAAGACACATTCAACCGGTGCAGACACCAGTGCAGGCATGAAGCATATGGAGCCTGCGCGCTCCCACAGACGGTGACCTCTTTGCGGCATCACGTGCTGGGGAATTAACCACATCCCTAGACCTGACTTACAGGGCCAGTGAAAGAAGTTCTCCATAAAGCACGCCGGCATGCCTGCGCCCGTGCACATCTCTTTACAGGGCGGACAGAAGATGTGCACGCGGGGACTGGCTTTACTGGCGGCGCAAAAAAAAGTTCACTGTGTATCACGCCACCAGTAAAGGGGCCAATACCGCCTGCACATCTTCTGTCTCGCTTGTCTCCCCGCGTGCACGCTTGAATTGTATCAATTCGAAAAGGCCTCTCATGGCAGAGCAGCGCATTTGCTGCTTTCGCCAGGCCGAGACCTAAAAATTCTTCAGAGTGCCTAGCCAGTGGAAGGACTCTGGCCAGTGGCCAATGATTGGAAGCTGTACTTGGGCCAATATCGATCCCACGCCATGGACAAGCAAAGCAAGCAGAAAGCCTGGAACGTGAAAGCAGATGACGTGCTGACCAATCAGAAGCACGTAAATTATTGTGATGTTGGAATTAATGAATGGTAAGTTAAGGGAAGTATCGGGCCCCTTTTAAAATTTGCTTTTTTTAATCGCAAGGGATTTCACAAGAGCGACAACTAAAAAGGTGAAATCAGGGATGGGTGTTTACCCCCTTGATAAACAGTGTAGAAGTTGGTTGGGGGCAAACAAACCAAAAATAATCTGTCACCAAGAAATGCATTTGTCAGATTGGATTTGTGACGTGAGTGGTGCCACTTTTATATGTTTTCATAATGCTGGATAGAACACAGTCCTTGCTATATATCAGCTTGGTCACAGACTTGAGTGTGTAAACAATGTATGGGGCCTGGATAGCAGGCCTGCTGATTTCTGAAACAAGTTCTTCACTTTGTGAAAACTGTCAAATTATGCGATCAATTTTCACGTTTTGAAAGGCTCACAATAACTTCCCAGAGAAAGGACTTTTCTGTTCTCGGAAGCTCCTTAAAAACCATGGTAGCTTCAATATAACTACAGTTATGTCTTGAAGGAATGAGAGGGGATGCTATAGCAGTTTGCTTCTGTGAACCTCTTATAATCTGGACAGAAGTATTGCTTACTGTTCTTTGTAGAAAAAAAATAGAAGCTACGAACATGCTATCCGCTCTTCGCTCAACAGAGCCCCAGATATAAAAAAGGTATATCTAAGATACCAGTGCTGGAGGTCACACGATGAACAGGCTTCTGGAGGGATACTGAAATGTGGAGTTCCGTTTTATGGTCTGATGGTAAGTAAGTTATCCAGGAAGGGTTTACATGCCTAGTCACAACATAAACTAATACAACTGCGCTGTTAAATAGGGATGTATACTGAATGATTCGGGATGTATGTTGGAATATGATTGGGGCATATTTAACCTTTGTCTATTTGCATATATTACTTGCTGAGTTGTGTATTATCTTTACATTAATTCTTACCTTTTATGATATGCAGAAGAATGCAGTATACAAAATCATAGTAAAATGTGCAGAACAAATATTTGTGTGTGTATTGATTTTTGAGGTTGGGGTCTGCCACATCATATTTTGTCTAATTCCTAATACTCCTGCCAATGCAAGCTTAACTCACAGGGAAGTGGGGGGAGACATGGGTTTTTTCCTTGTTGGATTTAGGAAATTGACTGATTGTGATTCCAGTAATTTGGAGGGGGTAATAATACTAGTGAATGCCATTCTTCGTGAAAAGTGAGAGGAATCTAGGGGCATATTATCAAGGGGGTGTATCTCCGCTTTTTTGGCTTTAAAAGCCAAGAAAGCGGAGATAAAATTATCTCCCTATTACCTAGCTGTTGCTAACACCAGTTAGCGACAGCTAGTAGGAGATAGCGACCATCTTGGGCCCCACTTTGCATGTCAGTGATATTTATAACTAATGACATGCAAAGTGGGCGTGTCAAAATGTTAGCGACTGGAAACAGTCGCTAACATCGCTATCTCCTATTACCAACTTTTGGAGATATTCGCGCTAAGCACGAATATCTCCAAAAGCTAACACCTGCCCTGAGCAGTTCTTAGCCATGTTATCCAATGGGAGGTGGATAACATGGCTAAGAGCATTAGCTCGCTAATGCATGAATATCGCTGACTTTTCAGCGATATTCATGCATTGCGGCCGATTTTTATCGCATTTGCGATAAACCTTGGTAATACCAAGGTTTATCTGCGATAAAAATCGCCACAGCTCAGCGGTAAATTTTTGTCTCTAACCAAGCAATAGCGATAATTATCGCTATTGCTTGGTAATATGCCCCTCGTTCGGCAGAAGGGAGTTACTAGGTGCAGTTTCTCCGTTTTTTTCCCCACACAAAAGTCCAATTGCCTATAACGTTTTTGCAGTTTTGCAGTTACATTGAGAATTGTTTGAGAGAAACCTTTGCAACTTCACTCCCCTGTAATATACAGTTTGCAGAAAGGAGCAGTTTGTTTTTCCAAAGTAGTGGTACAGAGCACTAAAAGGGCAACAGGAAATACTGGTGTATGTAATAAAGTCGACATTTAAAATTTCGACTATATTAAGGTCGAGATAAATTTTTTGAGCTAATAATCTTGCGTTCGTCATAATTACCCATGATAATTATGTAAATATAAAATTTTCAGATTCGTTTTTATTATACACATTTCTTAACTCATCTATCTGTTCTCTAAAAGCCCCTTACTACCTCTTAACGCTTCCCATGCCTTAACCCATGTAACCCTGAGATACACCCTTAATGCTACCCTTCCCTGAACCCTAAAAGCTCCTAACTATCCTTTAATGCTACCAGTCTCTAGTCTAAATCTTACCAACCACTTTCTGCTTTTAGCAAAATCTTTCCCTGAACCCTAAAAACCATTATTACCCCTTAATTTTACCCTTCCCTGAAACATAAAACTCCCTTTCTACTCCTTAAAAGATATTCTGTTTTTTATAAGCTGCGGAAGAGATTACTACAGTGGCAACAGGCCGCAGGAGATATTGGTTGTGTATAATATATAGTAAAGTTCATTTTTATAATGCCTACACCAATAAAATGTTGAAATTGTCAAGCTAATATGTTGTGTAATTCATTGATAATGTTCAACATGACCTTTTGCTTTTTTTTGTCCTCCTTCACTTCGCCTACCCTCTGTTCGTGACTCTAGAACTCGGGGCATGTTCTTAGCCTAATGTATTGAAGTGGGCAGGTACCCAGGTCCGTAATATAGGGCAGTAGGTGGTTCGCCAAGGCCTTTGCCAATAGTTTGACCTCTATGTTTAAGAGTGAAATGGGCCGGTATGAGTCGTACCTGTCCGGGGCCCTGCCCGGTTTCAGAAATACCACGATCTCGGCATAGCGCCAATCCGGCGGTAACTCCCCCTGGGCCCGGGCCACCTCGAGCGCACGTCCGTACTGAGGCCCCAGCTGGAGGTGAAACTTTTTGTAGAATTCGCACGGGTAACCACTCGGGCCCGGCGCCTTCCCTGTAATGAGCTGTCCCAGCGCCTCCCCAAGTTCCTCAGCCGTGAGCGTGACGTCCAGCGCAGTTCTATTGTCATCAGAGACGGCCTGTGGCAACAAGTCATCGAGATATGTGGATATCTCCTCCGTCTCCAGGGAGTCCCGGGGGGCATATTGTGCCTCAAAGTAATGGGCAAAGCTAGACACGAGGCGGGCCGGGTCTGTCACCACCGAGCCATCATCCGCCGTGATGCCCGGCAACGTGAGGGGCTGGAAGGTGGCCTGACACAGTCTGTGGAGCATCGTGCAGGACTTGTCGCCCCATTGATAAATCCTGCTACGCGTGGCGAGCCACGCCTGTCTGGCCTCATCGTGTAGGACCGAGGCATAGGATTGCTGCGCCTGCAAGAGCTGCCGTATCACAGCCTCATCCCCCCCATCCCGGCCACGTTGTTCCAAGATCTCTACGCGAGCGGCAGCGGCCGTAATGGCCTCCCGATGCTTCCGTCGGGCGGCTGCACACCAAGCGATATCCACTCCCCGTATCGTGGGCTTCAGCGCCTCCCACACCACCACTGCGTCAACGTCTCCCACCAGATTATCACGCCAATAATTATCAACCGCTTCGCGCAAGTGATGCACATATTCAGGTTGCTGTAGGTGCCATGAAGACATCCGCCAACGGAACGGCTGTCGTTTCGTGGGAAGGTCTATGGTAGCCACAACGGGGGAGTGATCAGACAGACCCCTGGGTAGGATAGCAGCGTCACTCACACGGCTCAGACAGGCACCAGGCATAAAGATGTAGTCGAGTCTCGAGAAGGAACCATGCACCGCCGACACACACGTGAACTCACGCGCAGCAGGATGAAAATGGCGCCACACATCCACCCAGCCCAGGCTGTCCACCGTCGCACGCAGTCTAGTATGCGGGGTAGGGGAGGAGAGATCTACAGCCACAGGCAAACGTCTCTGGCGGTCCGAGCCCACATCCATAACCTCATTCCAATCGCCCCCAACCACCGTCAACACATCTGGGATTTCATCCCACACCGCAAACAGTCTCTCCGACAGGGCCCACTGCATTGGAGGAGGGGCATAGACACTACCAAAAACCACTGGTTCGGCACCCATCTGTCCCTTGATAAAGACAAAACGGCCCTGAGGGTCAATCCACTGCTTTTCATGAACGTACGCCACCCTGCGATGAACCAAGATAGCCACCCACCTCGACCCCCGCGCAAAGCCGGCATGGTAAACTTGTTGAAAGCCGAATCTCTGGAGGCTAAGGACCTTGGAGCCCAGCATATGAGTTTCTTGGAGCAACAGCACATCCGCCGCCTCCCTCTTCCCCCAGCGCAATACTACTCCACGTTTGATTTTATTGAGCATCCCCCTCACATTCCATGTTACAACACGAATAACCTTATTAGGAAGCACAACAGTTTGATCAGCCATCATCTAGGCAGTCCCCCCCATCAGGCCCCCGCGCCACCCCAGCGCACCCCACCATTCACTCAAGCCAACATCAACATACACGTGCGGTTCCACCCACCCAACCCCAAACCTCCCCACCCCACCCCCGTCCTGGACCCCCCCCAACAGCAACAAACCAAAACTCCCCCCATCCCCGCTCCCCCCACCCCTATACCTCATAGAACACTGAAGTATCTGTCGCGGCATGGATAGACCCGGGTCCAAAACAGAGGACCCAGGGCCAGCCATACCAAAGGATCCACACACTCACCCCCTCCCCCTGACAACACCCACAACTCGTGAGGGTCTAAGGCCCTTGGAAGTCGCCTGCCGAGCCCCACAGTGTCCCCACAGGAACCTCAAAATGTCTTGAAAGTAGACAGTCTGGCATCCACTAAGCCCCCAGACAACAGCCCCACCAGCTGATCCACCACAAAGTAGGGCGACACATTACCGGAGAGGACCAATGTCCAAGCCCCACCAGGGTTCAACTGCCAGCATCTGAGTGTTCAGAGTCCCTTGTGCCACTGGTCTGTGTCGCACTCGCAGAGGCTGACCGTTTGCGTGATCTGGACCTCCGATGTCGTCCCTTCCGGTTCTGGCGGTTTGTCCTCTCCTGCGAAGATCCCCTCGACCCGCCCGGGTCCAGCCCCGGCTGGGCATGCGGCCTGATCCTGACTGCTTCGTCCGTCCACCGAAAGACCTCCTCAGGCGAATCAAAGAAATGCGTCCGGGACTGGTATACCACCCGCAGGCGGGCCGGGTACAGTAGAGAGTACTGGAGCTTCAGGCCCCGCAATTTGGCTTTGGCGGCCACAAACGACTGTCTCTGCTGCTGCACAAGTTTTGTATAGTCAGGGAAGATCATGATGGTGTGATTTTCATAGGAGAGCGTACCTTTGTTTCTTGCCTCTCGCAAAATGACATCGCGGTCGTGGTAGTTCAAGAGTCTTGCAATGACAGGCCGAGGACGCTCACCCTCCCGCGGCCGCTGTGTCAAGGCCCTGTGTGCACGCTCGATCATGAAACAAGTGGACAGTGCCCACGCTGGGAGCCAGCCTTCCAGCCACCGGGTCAAAAACTGCTCCATATCGTCCTTCTCACACCTCTCCGGAAAACCTATAAAGCGAAGGTTGTTCCTCCGTGCGCGCCCTTCGGCATCCTCCACTCGGGAAGCGAGAGTCTTTTGGGTACGCTCCATCTCCGCCATTCTCTGCTTCAGCGCGCCAATGTCCGTCTCCGCCACCGTGATCCGGGATTCGGTCTCTGTAATCCGCTCCACCGCATTGCGGAGATCTTGGCGCAGCAGCGTAACGTCTGCACCCACCGCCCCGATCTTGGCATCGAGCATGTCCCGGGACTGGGTGATGGCCGCCAAGATCGTCGCATTGTCCGGCCCAGTCCCGCTGCCGCCTCTGGGCGCCCCAGATCCGCCACTGGGCCCTGTAAATTTGTCGATAGGGCCTTGCTTAGGCGGGCCTCCTCCACCACACCCTGGTCATGGCCGCTTGTGGTCCCAACGTTGCCACTCCGTGGGCAGCCGCCTGTGGCCCCGTCACCGGAGACCGCCACTCAGCCGGGCCGTACACCTCAAGATCAGGGCGGACACCTTCCGCGATGATTCTCAGCAAATCCCCAGGAGCAGACCCACAGCAGTGGGCGCAGGAAGCCTCGGGCCCCGGGCCGGAACGCCGCCGCAAGTGTCTTCGGAATGAAGAGCGACAATCACCGCTTCCAGTCTAGGCCAGTCCCAATGTCGCGAAACTCGAGGCCCCGGTCTCACAAGGGCGGGGCAGGCCTCCACCACGCTGCGTCGTCTGAAAAGGTTCTCCAAGGCACGGCGCCAGAACCCAGGGCACCTCTGCTACTCGCAGGCAACTGGAGCTGCAAAGACGGGCTGGGACCCGCCCAGTCGACGCGACCTCCGGCAGTCCGCCACCGACCGCCACCTGGCGTCCTGAAAATTGAGGTCCCGGGTCCACCGCTTGTCACTAGGCCGCACTCCGCTGCCGGCGCCTCCGGTCCCCGGGAGAGATGGAACCGCGGGATCAGCACACCGGAGGGGTCAGAGCACTCCCTGGAACCGATGCCACTCACGTGGTACCAACTGCGGGCTCAGGCGCCAGGATAAATGAGCAAATTGTGTCCGGGCCGGCGAGAGCTCTACAAGGCTGCGACCGCCATCTTCGCCCGCCAAGCCACGCCCCCCAGGTTTAACTTTTTTTGCAGCCTCGTAGTAACCCGCCCAAAGAATTTTAATCAGGTCAGAATTGCTATACAGCAAACGCTGTATGTTTTTCACTGCTAAAACGGGAGCACGAGTTTATGATCAGTACCGTCACTAAACCCTCACATCCTCATCCCCATAGCTTAACGAATTGCTGACACTTTCAGTTCACGAATTTCATTACTTTTTGTGTCACACCCGTCATTCATTCACCCCCACCGTTTGACATGCATAATGAAAACACGCGTTATACCTGATGAATCACACTGGAATCTCCCCATCTCACCCTTATGCATGACAACAAATGCTTTATACCTTGTTAACTTATGTACCACATGTATTTTGAATGAACATTTGACTTGATATTGTACTTGGTCACTTTCAGAAAACCACACGGCCCCTGAGGAAGGGCTAAGCCAGAAATGCATTTGGCCACCGGGCCACTTGCCTGAACATTATAAAAACAATAATGTGATGAATTTACAACAAAAACAATAAACAAAAGAATGATATCAACCTTATAAGTGAATCTTACTACCTTTTTTGAACAAACTAGCAAATGATTTCCTAGAGTTCCCTGGAGGGACACTGATCTCGAGGGAAACAGTGCAATTCAAAGTACCGAGGCTACCTCCTCATCAATGACATCTTTAATCGAAGACCCCTCTGGCCATGAAATGTGCTGGATCAACCTGTATTGTCCTTCCTCCTTCTTGGGCACAACCCTGATTGGTGATAATATCAGGTTCTCTATTGGCCAATCATTAAAAGGGCCAGCCATCCTCCCTTCGCGTACCTCCTTGTCCAATTTCTCCTGTACTACCACCCTGTGTTCCAACACTGATTTCAAATTATCCGCCCACCGGATCTGTCTTGGCCCCCGGTAACCCAAATGAAACCCCCACTTGAACCCCTCCATCAGGACCTGCTTCGCCCCCAATTCCCCATACCCCTGCAATCCTTCTACCAATTTTGCCAGTCTAAACGGCGTATGAGCCCTTGGGCCCAACCCCTGTGGCCCTTTGCCCCCTCTATTGCTTTGTAATTGCTGTGAGGGACCAGGGGTGGTGCCACCTCCCTGCTGTCCTTGCTGATTACCCGGTGGCTTGACGCCCCAACATTTAACAAGGGGGGGTCGCTTGCCACACTTAGAGCACTCATGCCAAAACTTGCAGTATTCCCTTGTGCACAGGCCCTTATTAAATTCCCAGCACGCTCCTGTCCCCTTTTGTGTTGCTGCAGTGCTTCCCCCCTCCCCGGGTGGGCTTACCTTGAAATTGCTGTTATACCAGTGGTAGACCGCTAGCCGTAAACACGGTCTTACCGCCAGAGGCAAACCCCATTGTGTGTTGCCACAAATCTGTGTCCAGTTCTCCCCACTTAGCCTCTGGATCCCATGCCATCCGGGCCCTGAACTCATACTGGGCCCAGGCGTATCCCGCTCCTGTGATCTGTGCCTTTCTGATGATATCCATATGCTTAAACAAAGCTACACAGTGCTCGAGGAACTTTTCACAATAAACACTGGCGTAAATTAAAAACACTGCCGTCCAATTGTCACTGGTACCTTAGGCCTTTTGGCCAGCTCATACTCCTCTTCCTTGGAGCCCTCCTTGGACCTCACCTTCCTCTGCAATAGCTTCAGTAGTTCCACATATTCCTCTTCCAAATACGCTCCTTGGTAGCGAACATTAAGTGAGCCCCCAAGGGCTTAGTCACTCCCATATATGTTAACTTCTTAATCTTTAGTTCCTTACTCAGCAACGGTTCCTTGCCCCCTATACCTGTGTCCTTGACATATTTCCCCTTATGTCATCCTCCCTCAGTCCCCCCCCCCCACTATCCTTACCTCCTGTCCCCACAGACACCGTTTTCGGGTTGGCCGGTGGTCTGGAAATCTCACCTGACTCTAAGGAGGGTGCTCAGACGGACGCTGACTGCCCCGCCACCGGCTCTGTGTGATCCACAGTTCGAGGAGCCCTCACTGAGGGGGCGTGCTCTCTCCTGGTTCCAAATGTCGTTGCTCTTTTCTGCTACTCCTTTGCCGGTGCCTGTAAAATAGTATGACAAACATGAGAGGACCCCCCTCCATTTCCCTCACTTCCCCTTCCTCGGGGTTTCTGCATCGTAATCCAGAACAAGAGGCTCTTCCACCGGAAACACCTTGTTCACAAAATTCCCACCCAGGCCTTACCGAGCCCAAGCTGCCCTATGCCGGCCTTAACAGCCCCTTCATATCATCCATGCTGCCCCATGCCGGCCTTAACGGCCCCTTCATATCCTACATGCGGGGTAGCCGTCTGTACCCGCCGATGCTCCCCATGCGTTGTCGCCTCTGAAAATCCAATTCCTAAGATAAAGATGCCCATCTCGTGGTGCGTGTGGTTCGGGCCAGCGAGGTTGTGCCAGACCTTCTTGCACTGGCCGCGACGGGATCCCCCACCAGTACAGGTTGCGCTGTGCAGGGCTCTACCTTCCCTTCTCCTCGGCGTACGAGAGCGGCCCCATATACCCCGGCACATGCGCTCTCCGACCCGCTGCAGGCCTAACCTCCCCGCTCCGAAGCCCGCCCGGCTCGCCCGACACACACAATCCCCTGGAGCCTGCCGCACACCAACCGGGCCGCATTCTTGGACCTAGGGCGGCCACTCACACTTACCGGAGATGTCAGGGAGCGCTTGGGGGACGTGTAGGCAGCCACAACTGCCGCCACTCCCGCCGAGGCCTGGCGCGCAGGGCACGACGGCCCTGCCACCGCACCCACGACAAGGTCCATCCGGCCCGCTTCCCTCAGGAGCCGGAGGGTCTCAAGAAAACGGAAATCCTCTGTGACATTCCCGCACTACTATTCAAGAATATAATTAACAGCTATGAATCACCTACTAAAGACACCTACTGATAAGCCTTAAAAATTCAATTAACCCCTAAGCTCCCAGCCATCAGGTCACCAAACCTAAAAGGGTGGCTGGGAGCAGGAGCCCAACCTATTTATGGTTGGGCTCCATTGGGCTATATTTGGGCTGCAAAATTGTGCAGCCCACTGATTAAAATGGACGGTCGTGTCCAAGTGCCCCCCCCCCCCCGCCCCTCCCAAACTGCCCGGGGGGGCCTCCCTTTGGTCGGCCGCTCCCCCCAACCCCCTTTCAGGATCTTGTAATTTTCCTTGTCATGGTGGCCATGGCCTGATGTGCAGAGGGGAGTGAAGTCAACGAGCTCAGCAGCATGCCCTACGTGAAGGAAAGAGTGGACAGTCTGCTCAGGATACATATGCCATCCGCCTGAGGCCAGACATTGGAGGTAAGCGAATCTTTGCAGTCTCTCGGCCCGGCTAGGACACCCATGATCTCCTGTTGGCCAGTGGGGCGCCTACAGGGCACCTTATGTGTATTTTGAGTACTTCTATGTGTGCGTTCCGTGTGGTGAGTAGGCTGCCGAGGCCCATTGCAGCCACAGGACCAGAGCCCTTCCCCACTGGTGGTGCATTGAATGAAGCAGTGTTTCGCTGAGGTGGTGAAATGGATCGTCCGCCTGTCATGACAAGCAGTGAGTGCACTGGCACCAATGTTGTGCAGGGCCTGGATCCGGCCGCATAGTGCCGGTTGGCCTGAGTGAGCCCTTGCGCCTGTAAAGTTTCTACAACTACGCCACCAGCCTTCCAAGATGGGAATGCGGACCACCATTGTTGGCCGTATGGTGCAAGGACACCACAGGTGTACTGAGACCCAGGCCGCTGGCCTGCCACTGTAAGGCAGTGTGCTAAAAAAAGAAGTGGGGGAACTCTCCAAGTTAGGTGGTCTCACAGGGACATCACAACAGGACGTGACATCACGGCAGGAAGTGACATCACAGCAAGAAGTGACATCACATGTGCAGCAGACGCCCAACATCCTATTATTCTAGGCAAAACTCACTAATAAGCCTCAGGCATCGATGGATGTACACATCTAACCTCCCCCGGTCTAACAATGAGTGTGTGTCTGTAAGGCAACTGGTGCTCATGTAAAGCGCTCTGATACCTTCAGGTCTAGTGCGCGCTGTATAAAGCTTCAAATAGCACAACAAATACCTATTTATATTATGATGGAACTGTCAGATCCAAACTGCTGTCAATCAATCAGGGGTTTGTAAAGCGCTCTACTCCCCCGGAAGGGTCTCAAGACGCTGTAAACAAGACACTGACTACACCCTTACAGGCTCTTTGTGACAGTTTGGTGGATTTCTTTAATAATAAGGTTCATGCAATCAACACTGACACACCAGCCTGCTCTGATTGCGTGTGTCCCACAACAGAATGATCATCTTTCTCAATGAGGGATTTTAGCTGCTGCTCAAACAATCTAGACTCCATGTCCATCGTCTCGGGGTCTACATTCGATCCGCCACCACCTAAAGAAAGGAAGACGTTGGCTGAACCCCTGTCTACCCCCACTCCCCACCCCCTTCCAACTCTGTCTAATCAGTCCTTGGAGGATGAGTGAGTTCCATGTGTATGGAAAAAGGCCGTACTCCCCCCACTTTTGAAAAAGGGTACAGCTGACCCATTGAATGAATACCGCCCTATCTCTCACTGCCCTTTGTGTCTGAAATCTTAGAAAGATTTGTGAACAGAAAATGCCTGGCTATTTGGAAACTGGTTTTCTCTTGGATGAGGCCCACGTGGGTTTCTGGCCTTTGCAGGCTCCCTGTCCGCACTAGGGTCAGCCCCAAAGTGCAGCGCGTGGTCATTCGCTTTTCAATGTCAGTCTGCGCCCTCGGGCGGTGCCCATCAGGCCACACAGCATTCATTTGATTCATTATGCTGATAATACTTTACAGCCAGGTTCTCCAGAGGCATTTCATAATTGTCTGAGGGAGGGTTCGGTGTGGTTGAGCTGCATCCAGTGACGTCTGCTATGACGTCAATGGATGAGTTCACAGACCAAAGCAAGAGCTGCGATAGGTAGTGCTCAAAATAGGCGGGCAAGTCAACTTACGCAAGTAGGTGCAGGGGCGTGGTGACCAACAGTCTGAGAAGTTTCTGGATTCAGCCGCAATCACCCGGAAATGCGTGGTTGGTGCGCACTCCTCTTATCACGCTTTTGATCAGCAGGGCAGGGTGGACGGCGTTTTGATGAGTTGGGTGGACAGCATTTTGATAAGCAGGGTGGACGGCGTCCACCCTGTAAAATAAGTGGGGGAACGCCATCCACCCACGTGGTACCCCGACTCGTGCCCTTCAGTTCAGAGCCACTCCCAGGCAGTGGTGGAATGGACAGCAGTAGTCTTCAGGTGAGTCAAGCACTCTGACTAGGATTGTCACATTCCCAAGTGAAGTTTATTTGTTTTATCAAGTCTGCTAATGCCTGGACATAATACTAAAAAGAACTGTAAACAAAATCCGATTTATGTATTTGTAACGTTCCATTTCTGTGTTTGGTTACTCAGTAAGATATGGATCAGCACTAGAACATGTTTAAAGTGCTTTTTATTTGCATTTGTTCTTTGTAGTATGTCCAGGTAAAGGTTGCAAATATTTACCAGCTCTAGGTGATTTCGCTTATTGTTCTACATGCCTGAATAACATATCTGCCCTGTGTTCATTTGATCTCTGCAGTCTGCAGCAGGTGCTTACCTGAATTAGGCCGCAATAAATGGCAATGGCATGGGGATGGGCAAGGTTTTCTGATAACTTATTTACTTTCATATCTTCTATGAAGACAAATCATTTCGTATCAGTATCTTAATCTTCTGTTTCAGGGCCTTTGAAGCAGTTTCAAGGTATTTTAGGGTTTCTCGTTGATTAAAAGTGTCTGATATTTTATATTTATCTCTTTCAATGCACTTCATTGCTTCATTTTACTCGAGATAAAATGTCACCCCAAGTGTCACAAATTTGGCAGTTCACTGACAACACTAACAGCCCTTCCTTTTCTGGTGTTTTTAGCAGTTTTACTATCTTCTTAGACTTTCTTGTTGGTCAGTTGGGTGTAATTTCTGATATTTATATGTTTCGCTGGTCTTTAGTGCTTGATTTTGCTGGCGATATAGTGCCACTCATAATAGTTGAATGTCACTCATAATTCCACTGAACCTATGAAAATGTCACTCATAAGCAATCAGAAACCTTGGCAGCTATGAGTTAGGGGGCGGGGCATGTGCATTTGCTTCTCTGAACCCAAGGTCAGAGATTCGGGAACACTCTAAACCTAAGCCTTACTACTTCCGTGTCATGTGAGACATTGCTCTGTAATTGGATACTCGGCCCTGGTGTCTCCTCTGATGCGGTCTGTGTATGGCTGAATGAATGTATGAATGTGAAACTGATGTTGGTCGTAGTGCTATGTGACAGGCTTGAGCACCACATCATACATGGACCAGGAAAAAAATACCTTGGTAGGACTGAATCTTTGGGCCAACAGGGGGTGCAGCACAGACCACAGACCAGCTTGTTTAGTGTGCGGCTGTCGTGTCACTACCACCAAAATGGTGGCTAGTGACTCAAAATGGCCAGCTAAATAACCCCCAGCCCAAACCTAGCCCAAGTGAAGCCCAACAAGCCCAATTGTTGTTCTCTCACCCTCTGCTGATTTAGATTTGTTGTTTAAAGGGTCATCGTGCCCAAAACTCTGTTTTTAAAGTTTTATATAGCGCAAACTTAGTACTGGAGCATTTTACACGAGCACGACCAGGTTATATTGACACCAGTTACTGTACAGAAAGACAAATGTCTCTTTTAGGCCCAGCGAGATGAAGTGATGTTGAGGCGATACTGGGACTAGAACTCGAACAATTGTTACTGACAGGAACTGTGCCTTGGGGAGCGTGAGAAAGAAATGGAGCTCACTGAAATAGTTACATGAGATGTACGAGGGCTTTGGGGGCCCCGTACCACAGCCTGCGTTGCAATGGTGTGAATTAAAGGATGCAGGGGTTTTAAACAGACCGGCTCTGCTCTCCCAGTGTACCATTCATAGTGCCCACAACGCCAGCGCTCCCTCCACCTTGCGCCCCCATGCAACTTCCATACCAAGGAGACTCATGAGACATAAATGTGGGAAAACGGTGGTGCAGGTTTATTTTGCATAACAAGTAGCAGATAAGGTGGGTCATCTTACAGGCGATCCAATGCGGCAGCCCCTCGCTGACCCGCATGCCTAATTAGCCATCTTGCACGGTAAGTCGATGCTCTTGACGGTGCAATACGTTAATACTTTATTTCGTTTTACTCCCGCCCCCCCTGTCAGGGCGGAGCGATGAGGCACACCCCCGGTCGGTTCAGGCCCCCCGACCGCCCGAAGGACTAACGGGGCGCCGACGCTGTTTCCTGGGCCCCCTCGGCTCCAGGTTCTTGGCTCAGGCACCCCTACTGTGCCAGGCAGAGGTATTGACTGTATCCTTCTGCCGCAGAGGTACCCTTACTGTCCATCTGCTTCCAGATCGCCCTGTACTCCGCCACAGCTCTGGAGGAGGCCCCCGTTGATGACAGAGCCCCCCCACCCACCTAGGTACTTCACCTCGCTCTCTCTTTCGCTCCACTTGTACTTCCGGGAGGGATATGTTCGCCCCAGTCCCGACAAGTGTACCCAACCCAAGAGCATTCTTACAAGGCAACAATTGTATAGCCCGCAGATGGTGGGGCCGTGTAACCAGGACGCCATCGGGAAAGCCTCTCTTGCTTCCCTGTGGAACCTTTGCCACGGTATTTCGCCCCCAATTGTACTTTGTTTCTCTTGTAGCCTGCCCCTTGTCACTTTCCCTCCTGAATGCACTGTTAGCTACCTCATGTATTTGTTCACCTAATGGCGTTACTTATCCCCGCACATCACATTCAGGATCTATTCCAGAGGCACCCTTCACCTTGAACCCACCATTGCCGTTGCAACCCTTAATTTACCCCTTATTCAGGTGCTTAAGCCTGATAGTGACCATTGCATTTGGGCGATTGATTTAGTCTCTCCTCCTTACTAAGCCTTTGGGTACACCTCTATCATAGTACCCTTCACCACACCGCTATGGAGATTTCTTGGACGGTTCTTAGGACACGCCCCTAGAACATAAGCCGCACCTCAGATGGGGATTGCTTCGATACGGTTCTTAGGCCACCCTTTAGTTACACAAACCACACCTCTTAAAGAGATTCCGTGGCGGTCAGCTGTTTTGTCCGATATTTGTCCCAGCAAAGTAGGGCTTGTGAAAGACCTGTCCTGAGCTGCAATAATCATGACCGTGAATGTCCTGGCAACTCACTGCAATGTTGTTATTTGAGGTTGGTTAGAGCCCGCACTAGCAGCCCGTAGCCGTCAAATGTCATTCCCAGTTCTCTGTTGTATTGCAGTGTTTCCCTCTAATTATACTGTATTTTCCCTTGTAACCGTCGTTTGCCTTTGCTGCTTGTACAAGTATTTTACCTCCAATATTTTACCTCCAATTGTACTTAGTCTCTCTTGCAACCCGCACACTTATCACCTGTCCCTCTGCAATGCACTGTTTGCTACCTCATGTATTTTGTTTGCTGCACACTTGTCACTTTACCTCATGTGACTTAACGTCTGCTTTTGTACGATTATTCCCTGTCATTTTTTTATTTTTTATTTTTTTTTTGTACTTAGTGCGAAGAGCTCCGCCGGGCGGTTTCGACTGGCGTCCTTAATGACAGTTTTAATATGCCATAATTACAACTTTGCCTGAGCCTGTCTGTGCACTGCTAGAACAACCAGATATATTAGCTAATAATCTGTTACATGACGTATCAATCACTGTGCCTCGATGTCACCTACCGCACACTCTGCCATGTATGTACCCCCAGCTCGCTCCTACAATGGATGCATTCTCAATGTATACATAAACTCGCTCTGACCTAACGATGAAACTGTTTTAAATTTAAAACTACAGCAGGTGTGTGACGTAGTCAGTAAGGAAGACACATAAGCTAGCCTGAAAACCTGAAGACACCTTTGCGTCATAATGGTTACCTGGTGGATGCAGTAATGCTTTCAGTGGCATTGGACCCGGACTAAAATAAGGGCAAAATATACTTTAAGGAGGAGTGCTATTTCAGACTGCTGCCCGTTTAGTTGAATGATATTGCATTAATATGTCAAAACGTCCGGAGTGTACACCTGAAGTGTTGTGGGTTACTGCCTAATACTGCAGTGCCTTTTAGGATTACATGTGTGAGTTTAGACACATTTGGATTTATGCTTGCATTTAACCTCGTGCCCAAGCCTTGTGGTGATTGCAAGATAAGTGCTTTTATTTAATTAATTGGTTCCAGCCAACCGCGGGACGACACTCAACCGTAGGTGCAAATCCGGGACAAAAAGCCAAATTTACGGACACATCAGAAGGGGTCGTGCAGTAGATACACTCGTACACAGAGGATACCACAACGAGAAACCCGCGTTACCCCATGCACCACTCCTCTACATGACCCCGCCCTACCCGAGCGAGAAACACAGGTCGCATCCCAACTGCCCCTTTGCTCAACGGGGCTGACCAAATGGACGTTACCCCCGGCAATTACCTGCTGATCTACGCCTTTCTCCCAAGTGGGTGCTAACCTTGCGACTTGTTCCAAGCGGTATCTGAAAGAAGAATACAACCGTTATTTCTTGTAATTGCACTGAAAGACCATACAACCGTTATTCCCTGTAACTGCCCTTGTGTAACAACAAACTTGACTGTAACCTTTAGTCCTCTAGTTAGCCCTGTCCCCACATGTACCAGGGTAGGACAAACAACAGCAAGTACTTGGCCCGGGCAATATCTGAAAGAGGCAAGTGTGAAAATGCTTCCAGTCTGCTTACATGTGTCATGACACATTAGAACTGTGGCTAATGCGATTTAAAATTGAGAAGCAAATAATTAGAGCGGTGTTCCTTATTTATTGTCTCTCGTACTGTATTTCTCGCAGGGAGGTCTTGTTTGCGCACTGTTTACATACTTGGCAGCATCTGGGAGACAGCATTGGTTACCCTGCAACAATTCACAAACTATTAATGCCAGGTGACAGAACGCGGTAGGCTGCATTTCTACGATCCTGAACATTTACATTGAAAGCCATAAGCCAACCTTTTCCCAAATACATTAAGAAATTCTGAGCTTTAGGTGTGAGGAAGATTATGGCAGGCGCACACGAAAATAGAAACATTAGAAATCACTGGATGCAATAATGCCCTTTGACAGTCAGTGTTTCTAATAAACCAAGCCGTACAGAGCATACCGAGGCAAGACAATTGAATTTGATGGGCCGCAACTTTTTGTCTGTTTCAATGTCCTCAAAGTTTATGATAGGCTGGCCTACTACGCCAGCTCAATGGCCCAATAGATTCGAAATAGGGTGCCAGGACTGGGCTTGACTGAACGTCAACACAATTGTTAAGCCTCAAAGGCCCACTAACATTAATAGACTCTCATACCTGGCCAGCCTCTATGTCCGTGCATTTTAGGAGGGCCTCACTCTTTGCCTGCATCATGATTTTGGATTCTACGTGTTCTCGAGCGTGATCAGCAATCACACAGGATCCTCAGCCCAATGAGAGGATGCAAAACGCTGTGCCCGAAATCCTGATCTAAAAATTCAATTTATTTCAAGGTGCGCCTACTAAACATAAACTAAGCCTCTTGATGTTGATATTGGCATCACATGCTGTGCTCTGTGCGCGGGTGCACTCGGCTGCTGTGAGATAACTCAGTGGTTTAACCACTTGGCTGCTAATGACAAGGGTAACTCGTCATGCCCCTCCCATTCATTTCAATGGAAATCTCATTAAATGAGCTGAATTCCCTTAGCAGCCAAGTGGTTAAGCGCCTGCTACAGACTTCTGTGTGTAACTTGCCGATCACAGGGGGAACGCCATTGAAACTGACACATTAATAATATTAATTGCAGTTTGAGAGCATTCTCGAGACATGCATGAGGGTCGCTTTGTACATCTTACAGGTGATTTCCCAACAGCACGGAATGGGATCATTTACATAATAAAGTGTGGATAAGTCCTGCTTGCGGCTATAGCCAGCGTCCTGAATTTACCAGCTGTGCCCTCAGAGAGACTCAGAATTGTTCCAGCCCTTCAGGGCATTCCGACCTCAGTCCTGACCTTTAGCCTTGCCTAGTACATTTCTCCAGTTGCATACCTGCACGGGACTTAGAAATGCTTTGGATACCGAGCGGGCAATGGACGTTTACTAGGTTTTCAATGTCAGTTTGCAGAAGCTCCTGGGATCAGAGACTGACCACTCATCTGATGGAGTGTATCAGTGATGGACGAATACAGAGCGGTTTTCGTCTGTATTCACCACAGGTTACTTGTTAGAAGTCAGTGAAAGACTCGGTATTGGCGCGAGTTAGCGGTCAAGCGGGGCAAGTCACGCGCCTCGAAAGCAGCGTGGTAGGGAAGTCTAGTGTAACTTGCACGAGAAATCCTGCTTGTTGCCGTAAGGCATGCCTGCGCAGGTGGCCTTGCTTTCGCTGCGCTAGCTTCCCCTCTATTGTACTACATTTTAACTGTCATTCTACGCTGTATGTTCATGGATAGCTTCGCCATGAAATCGCATGCGCTGTACAAGGTGACGCTCTTAGCACAGTGCCAAACCACATTGTGCGAGGTGTACTCAACATGTTCACATCTCCTTTTCAGCTCATGCTCGGCTTATGCTTCCGTGAGCTAGCAAAGGCGTCTAGAACACCGGCACTCCTCTGGCTTGATAGTCTCCCAATTCTATGTCAGGACAGGAGGCTCCGATTATGCTTTCTCATTTCTTTAATGAAATGCTCAGCAGCCAATCAAAAAACAGAACTACAAATCCCATGAACACTTGGGAATGACCCCAGGAAACACTATAAAAGGTCCATAAATCAGTCCTTCTTCCTCTTTCTTTGCTGCTCCGCAGCCAGTTAAGTCTATTTTACCTTACTTGCATTGCTTTTCTTGTAATTGCTCTGCTTTGGTGTGTACACTTGCCTTGTATTGCGCTGTCTGTGCTTTATTGCGCGTTGCTTGTGTACTCTTGCTCGGTTTTCATTACCGATATTCTTTCCAGCGTCCGTTAGCGGCGTGTCTTCCTGGGAGCGTGTGTTCACCTCCCTGCGCCTGGCCGCGTCCTTGTGCCCGGTTGCTTTGGTGGAGTGGGAGCAGGGGTCGTCGGCTTCTTGGGAGAGCGCGAGCGCTCTCGAGCCGGTGTTTCAGTGGCGGCGACGTCGCGCATGCGCGTTGCTTGTTTCCGGTTTCTGGCCGTTCGCCTCACGCCGGTTGAGTGAAGGAACGCTTCTCACCAGCGCTCACGCCCACAGCCCTGAACTTTCGACCCCGTCTACGCCGGAGCACGCTGAGGTGTTTTGGCTGATAATTGTGCATAGGCTCTGCCTAGAGTGATTTATTGGCAGGCTCTCTCCCTCCACGTTCTATTGACTTTGGAGTTTGGTTTTTTCTACCATCTCTTGGGCCTGCTTTGGGGTTCTCACTCCCCCTTACTGGTATCTCGATACCCCATATTTCAGTCAGTCATCTAGTGGGCATTTCCTTTTGTACTTCGTTACAATGTCTGAATATTACGACGCAGACGATGACTGCTATTACGATGAGGAGGAGGTGTGACTCCATGGAGTACAACCTGGTCGAGGAGTTGGACAAGGGTGTCCAGTTTTCGGTCAACAAGGCCTTGGTTCGAGCCATTACCCCTCTGAAAAGACACCTCAGTGACTATGCTGTGCAGCAGGGGTGGTTGCCGCCTTCGCAAAAGGCCGCGAAGTCCCCTCACAATCCGCATAAATCGGACTTTCAAAGGCTAGCACGGGCCTTGTCTTCGGACAAAACCAAAGCTTCTGTGTCTCAACCTGTCGAGGAGTCGGAACAGGCTCAGGCTTCTTCGGAGCACGACTCTTCACCCCCAAAGAAGCGTCTTCGTAAAGAACGTTTTGTGGACGCACCTGAACGTCCCCTTCTCTTGAACTTTGAGCCGGAGGATATCATCCACCCTAACTCCACGTCATGGTTGCCGGCTCCGGCTGTGGCCGCATATCTTGAGGCGCACGTTCGCCACCCTTTCGAGGCTCCTGTCAGGGCTCGTCTGCGCTCGGAGTGTCCGAGGCCAGATCTTGCGGACAACATGGCGGAGACACCGGAGGTGGATCCAATGATGGTAACGTACCTCAAGAAGTACGCCAAGGACCCTAAGAAAGGTCTTGACCACTCGTGGAGGTCCTGTCAGGACAAGTTGATGGACATGCTGGGTCCTCTCTCTAAGATCTTGGATTTGGGCTTCAAGGCCAAGGAGGCTTCCGCGACCGTCAACCCTGACGAACTGATTGAATGGGCTCAGCGAGCTGTCTGTATGTTTGGCAACGTTAATTGCGCCATTTCCGCGGAGAGACGCAGGTCCATTCTCCTCAAGCTTGACCCGAAATTGGCGGAATTGGCTACGTCTGAAGCCGGCCCGGAGGCGCAAGGCCTTCTTTTCGGTCAACCTTTCCTCAAAGAGTTGACCAAATTCGTTTCCGCCTTCAGCGGCATTGACAAGGCGCAGGCGTCTTTGCGCCGGGCCATGCGTCCGGTTTTCAGCAAGGCCGGACGACGGGGACGGTCGTTCGGCCGCGGGTCGCAGCAGCAGTCCCACAGGGGAGTTCCTCAACAGCGCGGCGGTCAGTACGACGCCGGTTATTCCACCCGCGCAAATTTCTATCCTTCCCGGAAAGGAAAAGGCCAGTACGGCAAGGGAAGATCTGGTGGTCACCAGGGACAGTACCAAGATTCCGGAGCTACAGGTGAGCCTAATTCAAGCATGCGAGGTGATGCTGGGGGGCAGGATACAGTTTTTTCTGAACAATTGGCGCTTAATCTCCAGCGATGCTTGGGTGCTGGAAACCGTTCAAGGGTTCAAAATCGAATTCTATCACCCAATTCATCAGACCCGTCTGCCGACCCCTATGCTTTTTTCATGTCACTCTCGAAACTGTATGTCAAAGGAGATTCAGGAACTCCTCAGCAAGGGGGCGATTGTTCCAACAGTGCGCCATCCTCAGGGCTTTGTCAGCTCAGTCTTTCTGGTGGAGAAAAAGGGAGGCGGCTCCCGCCTAGTTCTCAACCTGAAAGACTTCAACAGCGGAGTTGTATACAGGCATTTCAAGATGGAGGGCATCCATCTTCTGAGGGATCTCCTTCGGGAAGGGGATTGGATGGTCCGGCTGGACCTGAAAGATGCTTATTTATCCATCCCGATATACGGTCCCCATCGCAGGTTCCTTCAATTTCAATGGCTGGGTCAGTGGTACGAATATCAGGTTCTCCCATTCGGTCTCTCGTCAGCCCCGTGGTGCTTCACGAAATTGCTGAGGCCTGTAGTGGAACATCTTCGTTCCAGGGGGGTCAGACTGATTATTTACCTGGACGACATCCTTTTTATGGCGGATTGTCCCCTCAAGCTCCTACAGCATCTGGAGTGGTCCAAAGCCCTTTTACAATCTCTGGGTTTTCTAGTCAATGTGCCCAAATCGGTTTTGGTTCCCGCTCAGTCTATCGATTTTCTGGGTTTTCGGATCGATTCGTTGACTTGTCAACTGCTCTTACCCAACCAGAAACTCTGTTACATCAGGAGAGAGTTGACGTCTGTTATTTCCAGACAGACTGTGTCGTTGAGGTCGTTGGCGCGTGTAGTGGGCCTTCTGGCGTCCTCCATTCAGGCGATCTTCCCGGGTCCCTTACATTACCGGGCGATGCAACGCTTGAAGATACAGCATCTTCAGAAAGGTCTCCGTTATTCAGATCAAATTCCTCTTTCGGAGGAAGTGCGGATGGAGATGCAATGGTGGCTAGACCACATGGAGGCCTGGAACGGTCGAGCCCTGTTCGGGTCTTCTCCGGAGCTGGTGATAGAATCGGATGCCAGCCAATGGGGCTGGGGAGCCCGTTGCGGGTCCATCTCGACGGGGGGTCGTTGGTCTCCCCAAGAATTGTCCCTACATATCAATTGCCTGGAACTCCTGGCGGGTTCCTTTGCGATCCGGTGTTTTTCCCCCATGCAGGCGAATTGTTGCATCCTTCTCCGGATGGACAACGTGTCGGCAGTCCGTTATGTGAACAAACTGGGCGGGACACGGTCCAAGATTTTAGCGGAGATTGCCAAAGATTTTTGGCACTTTTGCCTTCACCGGAAGATCACAGTTATTGCCGAGTATCTTCTGGGCCGCAACAATCAAGTGGCGGACTGGCACTCCCGTCATCTTCGGGACTACAGCGACTGGAGACTTCACCCTCGAGTCTTCCGTGCCATTATTCATCATTGGGGCCAGTGTCACCTGGATCTTTTTGCATCTCGCCTCAATACGCAGCTTCCCCAGTTTTACAGCTGGAGACCGGACCCATCGGCTCTGGCCACGGATGCTTTTCTCCAGCAGTGGCCCTCGACTCTTTGCTATGCGTTTCCCCCGTTCATGATGCTTCCCAGAGTCCTGGCTTACGCCAAACGCTTTCGAGCGGAGCTGATTCTGATTGCTCCCTTGTGGAAAGCTCAGGCATGGTTCCCGGCTCTCCTAGAAATGTGCTGCGCGCCTCCTCTCCTTCTTCCCCAGAAGCGGACTCTATTGCAGGATCCTCTCGGGTCTCCGCATCCCCTCATTCTCGCCGGCACTCTCCAATTACTGGCATGGCGAATTTCGGGGATCGCTGGTCGGTCCCAGGCATTTCTAGCGACGCTGCCACCTTTATCAGTAACGCCTGGTCTCCCAATACCCACAAGCGGTATCGAGGAGCTTGGAAACGCTGGAGTGATTGGTGTGCTCAACAGGAGGTTGATCCCGTTTCGGCAGATGTCAGTCTAGTTATAAATTTCTTGACTTCCTTGGCCACGTCGGGCCTTGCCTATCGGACTGTTAGTAGTTTTCGGTCGGCCATTTCGGCAGGTCACATCCATATTGATGGTAAACCTGTTGGGGAACATCATTTGCTGTCCAAACTCCTGAAAGGCATCCGCCTCGCGAAACCTCCCACACCGAAGTATGTGTCTATGTGGGATGTTTCGATTGTCCTCAGATTCCTGGAGGCCTGGCCTTCTAATCTTCTATTGTCCCGGAAACAGTTGTCTGCAAAACTGACAATGTTATTATGCCTAGTTTCTTGCAAACGTGTTTCGGATATTCGGGCTTTGGACCTGGCGGGCCGCTCCTTCACTCCAGAGGGTGTTACTTTTACTCTTTCTCGAAGGACTAAAAGCAACACCTCATCCATTTCCTATCCTTCCTTCCCGGATCACCCCAACCTGTGTGTGGTGCAATGTTTAAAGGATTACGAGGTGAGTACCGCTTCTTTGCGCGCTGATTTGCAAGGGCAGCTATTAATAGCTTTACAGAAGCCTTTTCGCCCCGTAGCCCCAGCTACTTTGGCTCGCTGGGTGCGCTGGCTTATGTCCGAGGCAGGCATTGATGTCTCTGTGTTTGGGGCGCATTCTGCTAGAGGGGCGAGGGCCTCCAAAGCCTTCTCTATGGGTGTAACTTTGTTTGACATCATGAAGGCTGCAGACTGGTCTTCGTATTCTGTTTTTAAACAATTCTATTATAAACCTATTGTTAGTGTTGCCTCTGTTGTAATTGACGAGCTTTGAACAAGCATAATCGGAGCCTCCTGTCCTGACATAGAATTCAAAATTTGCAAACATTCGTGACAAGAATTTTCAATTCTATTAAGGACAAGGAGGCGAGGATTATCCCACCCGGACTATGCTTAATTGGTATTAGCATGTACTGTATATCGAATGTATGTTATTACAGTTGTGAAGAATTCTGTATTTTTTCCCTCCCCTGTATATCTCATTCCCTCGATGTTGGGATATTACGGCTCTGTCTCTGTTTCAGGTTCCGACCAGAAGTGATTTGGTTTTGCTTCATGAGCCTCATCTGTCTCCTTGTGCACGGACCCCGGATGTTTCCTCCTTTGCCTTCAAGATCCTGTGGATTTCGGCGGCCTGCCTGGAGCTGATTCTGTTACTTTATCTGGGATTATTGTTTGATATCGAACTTGTTACCGAAAGAAAGAGGAAGAAGGACTGATTTATGGAACTTTTATAGTGTTTCCTGGGGTCATTCCCAAGTGTTCATGGGATTTGTAGTTCTGTTTTTTGATTGGCTGCTGAGCATTTCATTAAAGAAATGAGAAAGCATAATCCTCGCCTCCTTGTCCTTAATAGAATTGAAAATTCTTGTCACGAATGTTTGCAAATTTTGAATTACATGCTACGATAGCAGTGTGGTTCGGTGGGTTGGTAAAAGACCTGCTTAGCGCGGTGCGCTAACGCTGCTTGAACTGCACAAAACAACATCAACGTTCTGTATAAAGCCTAAGGCAGTTACACGGCTCTAAGCGCTAGTACCGAGCCGACTGCTCGCGGGGTATGGAGGTGAATCCTATTGCCAGGGCCTCTCGCTCGGTTGACGCGCGGAAGCGTCTGCTGCGCACCGAGGACATGTGCAAGTGTAAACTCATGTGTCTGTAGTAACCACATCGCACATTTCATGGACGAACCTCGCAAGGCTTCACGCGCAAGCCTGGAGGGACTGCCCGATTCCTCACACGATGTTTTCGCGCCATATTTCGTCATTATTTCGTGCCGCCATTGTTAGACGGGAGCTATTTCGATGGGCAACACCAATATTGTGACTGAATTCTCCGCGCTCAGTGCGCATTTTGCAGACCTATAATTTGAACGTATGCCGGACAGCGCTGCCACGTCCGGGCATTCGCGGAGCAAGATGTGAATAATGCATCCGACGAGTGACAGGGTGTAACACGGTTAAACGCTTTTGCACTACTATTAAAAGTGGATAGAAATTCATGGACTAGTTATCGCCTTTGAAACCGTTCATTCAGAGCTCCATCCAGGCTCCAAGACCGAGTTGCGGGCTGCTGGCATCTGACAGAATGAGGAGAAATGCCCGACCTTTCCGGCCACCATTGCCTTCCATCTACTACCATCTCTCCTGTTTCTTAGGGAGAATCAAATCCAGGCTGCAACTCTCAAAACGAGGTCTCAAAATCAAATACTCGTTCTCAGCTGAATAATATACTTCCATTTTAAAGCGTTTCTGTCTAACTGCAGTTCTACTCTGGCGTGTGTGTGGTGCCTGCAGGGTGAGTCGTACCAACTTGAATTTTCCAAACTAACAACAAACTCCAACAGACAATTTGGAAAAGAAATCCGTGATTATTCGCTGCTGAGTTCTAAACTGAAAGGCTACAAGCATTTGCAACCCACTTACCAATGATTAATAGTTTATATTGGTTTAAAAATTGTATCACACAACAATAAATCAAGACTGTTTGTTACTGTACTTTGTCATATGCAACCAAACAGTACCATGTTTCAAAAGAAGGCCTGCATGGAAAATTCACCCAGCTCTCGGAGTTTGATGAATTTCCTAATAGATTCCCCCCCCTGACGGGAAACGCAACTAGGTAGAATCTACCACCCTAGCCGGTGCAAGTCCATCTTACACGTTTTACGGGAAACAACGAGGTAGCACATGTATTGAAACAATAACTAAGCAGTGTATATACTTTATTTTATCAGTGTATATACACACGCATGTTAACTAGCGCACCAAAGATGTGGTGATTAATGGCCCGACCACGGCCACTTAGAGAGCGGGCTCAAGAAATGTATCTCGCGCATCTTGCCCCTGAATCGCACAACGAATGCTAGTCCCAGGATGCACTTCGATGTCGGCTAAAAAGCCAGAGCTGGTTGAAGTTATTACGCTCGCATTAAATTAGGCGCATTTTAAACGCATGGGTGGAGTGCATAAAATAGCAAATTATAAACGAACCTCTGCGAAAGAGCGGGAATAACTGACTTGTTCAAGCAGTTCTGTGCGCACCTTTTATAACCCTTATTGTTAGATACCGTCCCTGCTGTAGAAAGCCCCAATTGTCGGGTGCCTAATTTAGAATTGCCATCCCGTAGGAGCCGCGCGGTAGGGCAAGGTCAGCGCCGGAAATGCTTGTTGGTAGAGGCAGGGTCTCCCGTTTCAGGGGGGGAGAACGGGCAGGCGACGGCTCGGCTCCCGAATCTGAATGGCGACCATGACCACCTTTCCTAACAAGGGGGCGATTATGGCGGCGTGCTTGGGGTTCGCCCAGGGAGCCGTGGGTGGTGCCAGGGCGTGTGCTCGGTTGTTTCCTGGGGAAGGATAGCTGCCAAGTGGGCTCGGGTCATTTGTGACGACGTCAACCAGCCAAGAGCGCTTTGCATGCTGGGAATTGTATGATTTAGAACATGCTATGCCCCCGAACCGGGAATCGAACCCCGGACCCCTCGCTTTAAGCCTAATTAACTCAACCGAAGTAGCTACATGGGCTTCAGTGCACGGCCCGCTATACGCTGGCTCAAGATGCTTTCCAGCCAGAATACGGAGGTGGTAACCGGTAGCTCCGATCGAAGAAATAGTTTAGGGCTGCCAGGTCATATATTTACCGAGTGTTTCCGGGCATTTGCCCATAATCGCAGGATGTTTAGAGTCTATGCTGAGGCTCAAACCCGGTTGCGATACAACGTTGCCCGCCACGGCCGCTAGGCCAACTCCTCTCACCAGTGGCCTCATCTTAAGTGGCCGTCTTAAACTAAATGGCCTCGCCTGCCCGGCCACGAGGCACCCTACAGCGGCCCCGCAAGCCGTGGCACCCTACAGCGGCCCCGCAATCCGCGCTGCGTCCCCGAAGCAGGCCGCGCCACCAGCCGAGCCTCTGCCTTCATGTCAAACGCTGAGCTCGGGTCGCCGTCCCTTGCAGGACGATATGTCACATCCATGCAGGGGCGCTCTCATGTATGAGCCACACAGGGTTAAGATTAATTTCTAAACCCCGTCCAGAGCTTCCGTTGGCTTGTGTCAATATGCCGCGTCTATTGTTTTCACCGGAGCAGCATGCAACTTGTTTTTCTGATGCAGCATGCCAGGGGCTTAGTGCCTCAGAAGGTACTACCGCACATTCAGCTCACATCTCCAGCATCTACGGAGAATTTGGGGAAGGGAAGTGGAAAAGGAGTCAGAGCAGTATATTTTATTCTTCTACCGCCCCGCGACCCGCACGCTCGCACGCGATACCACTATTTATAACGGAAGCGACCCCTTGGGCAAGGGTCGCTTCCAGGGGGCATTATAAATATTGTAGACTATTCTGCCCCCCCCCCCCGGGGGCGGAGTGGCTGTTTTTTTTTTACAGTTTCTGGTCCCAGGTGGGGGGGGGGGGGGGGGGGGTAGAAAAGCCCACTGTACTCCAGGTTTTTGTTTTTTATAGGGAGCGACCCCTTGGCCAAGGGTTGCTTCCTTTGGCCCATTTGTTTTCAGTATGTTCTGCCGTGTCTTTATTTGGCCTCTCTGCCCTCCGTAGGGTTGCTTCCAGGGGGCCCACGTTTATAATGATTTATAATCTTCCCCCCTTGGGGACAGACACCCCATTTGTGACATACCCTGTGACATAGCCTGTTGTAATGTGTGTTGTTTTTTTTTCTCTTTAGAGTGTTGCAGTGTGCGGTTCCGTTACTGGTTGTTCTGCTGTTTCTGTAGTTGTATGTGTTTGGTAAGAGACCTCTTTTTTGTTCAATTGTACTGTGATTGTATTTTTTTGAAAAGTGTGTAGTAAAATCCGAGTATGTTTGGTTTCTGTTTGTTGTGATTGTAAAACATGTTTTGCATTTGTTTTTGATGTGTCCTTCTGTAGATGTAAGTGTTTTTTCTTCTTCTTTCTACTGGGATATCGTTGCCCCTTTGCTGTGTCTTTGAAGAGTAGGTGCTGGTGAGTGTAGTTGTGTCTTGTAAGTGAATTGTATATATTTTCTAAATTAGTTTTTTTTTGAAAAAGGCTTACATTTTTCATCTTACTTTGCGCAGTGTTGGGGTTGTTGTTGTTTGTGCAGACTCCTTTATTTGTAAGGATAATGGCTAGCCGCCGGATTACTGCTCAGCAAGTTGTTGGATTGCTTTTTGATTCTTCCTCTGACCATGGTCCAGAGTCTGACTCTGATTCTGAACCAGAGGTGGGAGGTGAAGATTCAGGTAGTGAGTTTTCTCCACACATGGCTTCATCTGATGATGAAGACACTCTGAGTGCTGATGAAGCTACTTTTGGTGTGGATGATGTGCCTGTGGTTGCGGAGGACATTGCTGCGCCTGTGGTTGCAGAGGACATTGTTGTGTCTGTGGTTGCGGAGGACATTCCTGTGCCAATAGTGCGGCAAGAGACATCTGGGCTGCAGCCTGGGGTTGCTAGTATTCCAGTTGGTGCAGTAAGACGAGAGGCAGCTGGGCGGCAGCCTGCGGCTGCAAGACTTGATGTTGAAAGTTCTGACCTCTGGGTTGCACCAGGCATGGTGCAGCCGGCATTGCCTGAATTTACTGGTGTTCCAGGGTGTAGGGTGAACACAGAAAACTTTTTGCCTATTGATTTTTTCAAGTTGTTTATGGATGATGTGTTTGTGGCAGAGATTGTAGAGCAGACTAATTTGTATGCTCAAAATTTTTTGAGGGTGAACAGTGCCAGCCTTAAGCCCCACGCTAGAGCTACCCGGTGGACTCCCACAAATTTGGAGGAGATGAAAAAGTTTTTGGGTTTAACTTTTTTGATGGGCTTGCTTAGGAAACCATCAATGGCTTCATATTGGTCTACTAGTCCCTTGATGGCTACAGCTATATTTCCGGCAGTCATGAGTCGTGATCGGTATTTGCTTCTGCTTCAGATGATGCATTTTGTTGACAATAGTCTTGCTTTGCCACGAGATCACCCTGATTGTGACCGTCTTTTCAAGATTCGGCCTGTCATTGATCATTTCGTTGATCGATTTTCTGAGATCTTTTATCCTGGGAAAGAAATTGCAGTGGACGAGTCTTTGCTGTTGTTCAAAGGCCGCTTGGTATTTCGGCAATACATTCCTAGTAAGAGGGCACGCTATGGAATCAAACTGTATATGCTGTGTGACAGTGAGACTGGATATGTCTCTAATTTCAGGGTGTACACTGGTAAGGAATCCAGGATTAACCCCCCTGGTTGTCCGTCGACTTTTGGAGTGACTGAGAAAATTGTGTGGGAACTTGGTCGTGGATTTTTTAACAAAGGCCATCATTTGTATGTCGATAACTTCTACACTGGTGTGCGGTTGTTCAGGGAATTGGGCAAAGTGGACACTGTTGCTTGTGGCACAATCCGCTCAAACCGTAAAGGTTTCCCAAAAGAACTTGTGTGTCAGAAGCTTGCTCGGGGACAGTGTAGTGCATTGCGTTGTGAGGAGCTTCTAGCTGTGAAGTTTTCAGACAGGAGAGATGTCTACATGTTGACTACAATACATGATTAAAGCACTGAACCGGTGACTGTTTGGGGTCAGGTTGCAGAAGTGCGCAAACCTGTGTGCATAATGCACTACAATAAGTACATGGGTGGTGTTGACAGAGTAGATCAGAGGTTGGAACCGTATGCTGCTCTTCGTAAGGCTTACATTTGGTACAAGAAGTTGGCTATCCATCTTTTCCACTTGGCAACCTTTAATGCTTTTGTTGTGTTCCAGAAATCTTGTCCCCAGTCAAAGATTACTTTTGAAAAGTTTCAGGAGTCTGTAATAGGCAGCCTTGTTTTAGTTGAACAGGCAAGTGTTCCTAGAGTTGGAGTGGTGGAGGATATTGCCAGATTGAAAGATCGCCATTTTCCTGGTCAAATTCCTCCTACAACCTCAAAAGACTTTCCCAGTCGGAGATGTAGAGTCTGTTGGCGAAGAGGTTTGCGGAAGGAGGTTCGTATGTACTGCCCTGACTGCCCTTCAAACCCCGGGCTGTGTGTACCTGCTTGTTATAGATTGTACCACACGCAAAATAATTTTTGGGAGTATCAATGAGTGGTAAAGTGAACTGGTTGGTCTTATTGTTCAGTTTCAAAGTTTGCATTTGTGTAGTCTTTTTAGTGTAGTTGTTGAGTTAGTAGATTTGTATCAATTTGCAATTTGTTTTTGTTTTTCTTTCATTTTCAAAAAAAACTAAAGTATGATGTTGGTTTGCGTGTAGTGTCCATTGTCTGACGGTGTGCATGGTTTGGCGCTTGGCTGCCGGTGTCTGTGGACTGGTGCTTGTCTGGCGGTGTCTGTGGACTGGTGCTTGTCTGGCGGTGTGCGTGGTCTGGTGTTTTGTTGGCCATGTGCGTGCTCTTGCGCTTGCCTGGTGTTGTGTTTGGATTTGTCCTTGGCTGGTGGTGTGCGTGGAGTGGTGCTTGGCTGGTGGTGTGCGTGGAGTGGCGCTTGGCTGGTGGTGTGCGTGGAGTGATACTTGGCTGTCTGTGCACGAAGTGGTGCTTGGCTGGCGGTGTGTGTGGAGTTGCGCTTGGCTGGTGGTGTGTGTGGAGTGACGCTTGGCTGGTGGTGTGTGTGGAGTGGCGCTTGGCTGGTGGTGTGCGTGGAGTGCTACTTGGCTGTCTGTGCACGGAGTGGTGCTTGCCTGGCGGTGTTTGTGGAGTGGCACTTGGCTTGGGGTGTGCGTGGAGTGGTACTTGCCTGTCGGTGTGCGCTGAGTGGTGTTTGGCTGGCGGTGTGCATGGTCCGGTGCTTGGATGGTGGTGCGCGTGGAGTGGCGCTTGGCTGGCGGTGCACGGAGTGGTGCTTGGCTGGCGTTGTGTGTGGAGTGCCCCTTGGCTTGCAGTGTGCGTGGTGTGTTGCTTGGCTGGTGGTGTGTGTGGAGTGGTACTTGGCTGTCGGTGTGCGCTGAGTGGTGTTTGGCTAGCGGTGTGCATGGTCTGGTGCTTGGGTGGTGGTGTCGGTGGACTGGCGCTCGGCTGGCGGTGTGTGAGTAGTTACTTTGGTCACTACACACACTGCTAGGTGAGTGACACTCCACGCAGTCCATCATTTTGTGTTGTTGAAATGTCAGAAATGTGGGCGTGTGAAAGTGATGGGCCCTTGAATGGCGCTGTCTGCTGGTGTGAGTGTTGAAATGTGATGGGTCCGCGGCTGGCGGTGTGAATGTTTTGTATGTGTCACACGTACGAAAGGTGTATGAATGGCCTGTAAAGAGGTTGGTGCCTTGACGTGGCTTTACAGCTCACGAGCTGTGAGTCAGTGGTTCAGTTTATCATACTTTCAATTATACGCAGTGTATTTCATTTTTTTGAAATTACTTGCAAATACAATTGTATGTACAGAATCATCACTCACCCTCGTGCCAAATCCAACCAGAATGTGTGTGTGCTTGCGGATTTGATGGCTGTGCAGTAATGTTTGTCTTTTATCTCTTTCTGAAGTAGGGTGTACCTTGTCCCTTATTGTGATTGTTGTAATGTGTTGCTGTTCTTTCCGGATGGTGTCAATGGTCTGGTTTGTATCAGGTATGAAAGGCGCGTGAATGGCCTGTAAAACGGTTGGTGCCTTGTCGTGGCTTTACAGCTCACGAGTTGCGAGTCACTGGTTCGGTTTTTATGCATTTATTTATTGACAGAGCACTGTCAAAAGCTGGTTGTATTGAATGTCAATACCGCCAGTTTTTGCAAGAGGGGTTACCTGGGTTTTTGGCCCCGTGCTAGACGGTCATCTAGGGAAACCTACCAAACCCATACATTTCTGAAAAGTAGACACCCGGGGGCTTCCAAGGAGGTATGGCTTGCGTGGATCCTCCAACGTTCCTTTACCCAGAATCCCTTGCAAACCTCAATTTTTGCTGGAAAAATCAGTTTTTCCACACTTTTAATGCGTGGGAAAGCGTGGCGTCACTGCGCTCACACCAATTTCCTCCCACCCAGCGTTCCCCCCGGTCTCCCGATAAAAATGGTACCTCACTTGCGTGGGTAGGCATAGTGGCTGCAACAGGAAACGGTCCAAATCGTACGGTGGAGAAATTGCAATACCCAAATGCAAAACAACCTTGATTTTTGGGGGGGGGCACCTGAGTCTTTGGCCCGGGGCTCGGTGGTATTCTTTGGAAACTACCAAACCCAAAAAGTTCTGAAAAGTAGACACCCGGGGGAGTATAGGGAGATATGGCATGCGTAGGTCCCCCAATGTTTTCCTACCCAGAACTCCTTGCAAACCTTAAAATTAGGTAAAAATATCACTTTTCCAAACTTTTTTGCGTGGGCTCTCCGTGTCGGCAAAAATGTCCTACCACCAGCGTTCCCCTTGTTCTCCCGAGTAAAAGGATACCTCACTTGTGTGGGTGGGCCAAAGGCCTGTGTCTAAGGCAGGGGGCTTAATTTGTAAAGCTCAAATACTACTTTTTCAAAATTCATTTTCGGACTGTTCTGCTTTGGGGCACCCACACAAGTGAGGTATCCTTTTACTCGGGAGAACAAGGGGAACGCTGGGTGGTAGGACATTTTTGCCGACACGGAGATCCCACGCAAAAAAGTTTGGAAAAGTGATATTTTTACCTAATTTTAAGGTTTGCAAGGAGTTCTGGGTAGGAAAACATTGGGGGACCTACGCATGCCATACCTCCCTGGACTCCCCCGGGTGTCTACTTTTCAGAATTGTTTGGGTTTTGTACTTTCCAAAGAAAACCACCGAGCCCCGGGCCAGAAACGCAGATGCCCCCCCCAAAAATCAAGGTTGTTTTGCAATTTGGTATTGTAAATTCACCACCGTACAATTTGAACCGTTTCCTGTTGCAGCCACTATGCCTACCCACGCAAGTGAGGTACCATTTTTATCGGGAGACCTGGGGGAACGCTGGGTGGGAGGAAATTTGTGTGAGCCCAGTGACGCCACGCTTTCCCACACAAAAAAAGTGTGAAAAAACTGACTTTTTCTGCAAAAATTGAGGTTTGCAAGGGATTCTGGGTAAAGGAACGTTGGAGGATCCACGCAAGCCATACCTCCTTGGAAGCCCCCGGGTGTCTACTTTTCATAAATGTGTGGGTTTGGTGGTTTTCCAACATGGCCGTCTCGCACGGGGCCAAAAACCCAGGTAACCCCTCTTTCAAAAGCTGGTGGGATTGACATTCAATACCACCAGCTTTTGCAAGAGGGGTTACCTGGGTTTTTGGCCCCGTGCGAGACGGCCATGTAGGGAAACCTACCAAACCCACACATTTCTGAAAAGTAGACACCCGGGGGCTTCCAAGGAGGTATGGCTTGCGTGGATCCTCCAACGTTCCTTTACCCAGAATCCCTTGCAAACCTCAATTTTTGCTGGAAAAATCAGTTTTTCCACACTTTTAATGCGTGGGAAAGCGTGGCGTCACTGCGCTCACACCAATTTCCTCCCACCCAGCGTTCCCCCAGGTCTCCCGATAAAAATGGTACCTCACTTGCGTGGGTAGGCATAGTGGCTGCAACAGGAAACGGTCCAAATCGTACGGTGGAGAAATTGCAATACCCAAATGCAAAACAACCTTGATTTTTGGGGGGGGGCACCTGAGTCTTTGGCCCGGGGCTCGGTGGTATTCTTTGGAAACTACCAAACCCAAACAGTTCTGAAAAGTAGACACCCGGGGGAGTCCAGGGAGATATGGCATGCGTAGGTCCCCCAATGTTTTCCTACCCAGAACTCCTTGCAAACCTTAAAATTAGGTAAAAATATCACTTTTCCAAACTTTTTTGCGTGGGATCTCCGTGCCGGCAAAAATGTCCTACCACCCAGCGTTCCCCTTGTTCTCCCGAGTAAAAGGATACCTCACTTGTGTGGGTGGGCCAAAGGCCTGTGTCTAAGGCAGGGGGCTTAATTTGTAAAGCTCAAATACTACTTTTTCAAAATTCATTTTCGGACTGTTCTGCTTTGGGGCACCCACACAAGTGAGGTATCCTTTTACTCGGGAGAACAAGGGGAACGCTGGGTGGTAGGACATTTTTGCCGACACAAAGATCCCACGCAAAAAAGTTTGGAAAAGTGATATTTTTACCTAATTTTAAGGTTTGCAAGGAGTTCTGGGTAGGAAAACATTGGGGGACCTACACATGCCATACCTCCCTGGACTCCCCCGGGTGTCTACTTTTCATAATTGTTTAGGTTTTGTACTTTCCAAAGAAAACCACCGAGCCCCGGGCCAAAAACGCAGGTGCCCCCCCCCAAAAATCAAGGTTGTTTTGCAATTTGGTATTGTAAATTCACCACCGTACAATTTGAACCGTTTCCTGTTGCAGCCACTATGCCTACCCACGCAAGTGAGGTACCATTTTTATCGGGAGACCTGGGGAAACGCTGGGTGGGAGGAAATTTGTGTGAGCCCAGTGACGCCACGCTTTCCCACACAAAAAAAGTGTGAAAAAACTGACTTTTTCTGCAAAAATTGAGGTTTGCAAGGGATTCTGGGTAAAGGAACGTTGGAGGATCCACGCAAGCCATACCTCCTTGGAAGCCCCCGGGTGTCTACTTTTCATAAATGTGTGGGTTTTGTTGGTTTTCCAACATGGCCGTCTCGCACGGGGCCAAAAACCCAGGTAACCCCATCTTTCAAAAGCTGGTGGGATTGACATTCAATACCACCAGCTTTTGCAAGAGGGGTTACCTGGGTTTTTGGCCCCGTGCGAGACGGCCATGTAGGGAAACCTACCAAACCCACACATTTCTGAAAAGTAGACACCCGGGGGCTTCCAAGGAGGTATGGCTTGCGTGGATCCTCCAACGTTCCTTTACCCAGAATCCCTTGCAAACCTCAATTTTTGCTGGAAAAATCAGTTTTTCCACACTTTTAATGCGTGGGAAAGCGTGACGTCACTGCGCTCACACCAATTTCCTCCCACCCAGCGTTCCCCCAGGTCTCCCGATAAAAATGGTACCTCACTTGCGTGGGTAGGCATAGTGGCTGCAACAGGAAACGGTCCAAATCGTACGGTGGAGAAATTGCAATACCCAAATGCAAAACAACCTTGATTTTTTTGGGGGGGGGCACCTGAGTCTTTGGCCCGGGGCTCGGTGGTATTCTTTGGAAACTACCAAACCCAAACAGTTCTGAAAAGTAGACACCCGGGGGAGTCCAGGGAGATATGGCATGCGTAGGTCCCCCAATGTTTTCCTACCCAGAACTCCTTGCAAACCTTAAAATTAGGTAAAAATATCACTTTTCCAAACTTTTTTGCGTGGGATCTCCGTGCCAGCAAAAATGTCCTACCACCCAGCGTTCCCCTTGTTCTCCCGAGTAAAAGGATACCTCACTTGTGTGGGTGGGCCAAAGGCCTGTGTCTAAGGCAGGGGGCTTAATTTGTAAAGCTCAAATACTACTTTTTCAAATATCATTTTCGGACTGTTCTGCTTTGGGGCACCCACACAAGTGAGGTATCCTTTTACTCGGGAGAACAAGGGGAACGCTGGGTGGTAGGACATTTTTGCCGACACGGAGAGCCCACGCAAAAAAGTTTGGAAAAGTGATATTTTTACCTAATTTTAAGGTTTGCAAGGAGTTCTGGGTAGGAAAACATTGGGGGACCTACGCATGCCATACCTCCCTGGACTCCCCCGGGTGTCTACTTTTCAGAATTGTTTGGGTTTTGTACTTTCCAAAGAAAACCACCGAGCCCCGGGCCAAAAACGCAGGTGCCCCCCCCCCAAAAATCAAGGTTGTTTTGCAATTTGGTATTGTAAATTCACCACCGTACAATTTGAACCGTTTCCTGTTGCAGCCACTATGCCTACCCACGCAAGTGAGGTACCATTTTTATCGGGAGACCTGGGGGAACGCTGGGTGGGAGGAAATTTGTGTGAGCCCAGTGACGCCACGCTTTCCCACACAAAAAAAGTGTGAAAAAAATGACTTTTTCTGCAAAAATTGAGGTTTGCAAGGGATTCTGGGTAAAGGAACGTTGGAGGATCCACGCAAGCCATACCTCCTTGGAAGCCCCCGGGTGTCTACTTTTCAGAAATGTGTGGGTTTGGTAGGTTTCCCTAGATGGCCGTCTAGCACGGGGCCAAAAACCCAGGTAACCCCTCTTGCAAAAGCTGGTTGTATTGAATGTCAATACCGCCAGTTTTTGCAAGAGGGGTTACCTGGGTTTTTGGCCCCGTGCTAGACGGTCATCTAGGGAAACCTACCAAACCCACACATTTCCGAAAAGTAGACACACGGGGGCTTCCAAGGAGGTATGGCTTGCGTGGATCCTCCAACGTTCCTTTACCCAGAATCCCTTGCAAACCTCAATTTTTGATGGAAAAATCAGTTTTGACACACTTTTTTGTGTGGGAAAGCGTGGCGTCACTGGGCTCACACAAATTTCCTCCCACCCAGCGTTCCCCCAGGTCTCCCGATAAAAATGGTACCTCACTTGCGTGGGTAGGCATAGTGGCTGCAACAGGCAAAGGTCCAAATCGTACGGTGGAGACATTACAATAACCAATAAATAGCAAGATTACCTTCTTTTTTTGGGGGGGGGGACTGAGTTTTTGACCGGGGCTCGGCAGGCATCTTTAGAAACTACCAAACCCAAACAGTTCTGAAAACTAGACACCCGGGGGAGTCCAGGGAGGTATGGCATGCGTGGGTCCCCCAATGTTTTCCTACCCAGAAATCCCTGCAAACCACAAATTTAGGTTAAAAAAACAGTTTTCCATACATTTTTGCGTGGGATCGCCGTGTCGGCACAAATATCCTACCACCCTGCGTTCCCCTTGTTCTCCCGAGTAAAATGATACCTCACTTGTGTGGGTGGGCCAAAGGCCTGTGACTAAGGCAGGGGGGCTTAATTTGTAACACTGAAATACTACTTTTTTCAACATTCGTTTTTGGCCTTTTCTGCTTTGGGGCACCCACACAAGTGAGGTATCCTTTTACTCAGGAGAACAAGGGCAGCGCTGGGTGGTAGGACATTTTTGCCGGCACGGTGATCCCACGCAAAAAAGTTTGGAAAAGTGATTATTTTACCTAATTTTAAGGTTTGCAAGGTATTCTGGGTAGGAAAACGTTCGGGGACCCACGCATGCCATACCTTCCTGGACTCCCCCGGGGGTCTACGTTTCAGAACTGTTTGGGATTTGTACTTTTCAAAGAATACCACCGAGCCCCGGGCCAAAAACGCAGGTGCCCCCCCCCCCCCAAAATCAAGGTTGTTTTGCAATTTGGTATTGTAAATTCACCACCGTACAATTTGAACCGTTTCCTTTCGCAGCCACTATGCCTACCCACGCAAGTGAGGTACCATTTTTCTCGGGAGACCTGGGGGAACGCTGGGTGGGTGGAAATTTGTTGATCCACGCAGATTCCGGAACTTTCCACCACAGAAATGTGAGGAAAATGCGTTTTTTTTTCTCCAATTTCTTAGCTTTGCAAGGGATTCTGGGTAAGAGAACCTGGGGGTAAGCAGTCGAGTCACCCCATCCTGAATTCCCCTGGGTGTCTACTTTTCAAAAATATATAGGTTTGCTAGGTTTCCCTAGGTGCCGGCAGAGCTAGGGTTCAAAAACAAAAGGTAGCCTCTTTGCCCAAAAAGTGCACAATTTCACTGAAAAATTGAGTTGTGACCACGTTGCGTTTTGCGCTGTTTCCTGTCGCAGCCACTATGCCTACCCACGCAAGTGAGATACCATTTTTCTCGGGAGACCTGGTGGAACGCTGGGTGGGTGGAAATTTGTTGATCCACGCAGATTCCGGAACTTTCCACCACAGAAATGTGAGGAAAATGCGTTTTTTTTCTCCAATTTCTTAGCTTTGCAAGGGATTCTGGGTAAGAGAACCTGGGGGTAGGCAGTCGAGTGACCCCATCCTGAATTCCCCTGGGTGTCTACTTTTCAAAAATGTATAGGTTTGCTAGGTTTCCCTAGGTGCCGGCAGAGCTAGGGTTCAAAAACAAAAGGTAGTCTCTTTGCCCAAAACGTGCACAATTTCACTGAAAAATTGAGTTGTGACCACGTTGCGTTTTGCACTGTTTCCTGTCGCAGCCACTATGCCTACCCAGGCAAATGAGATACCATTTTTCTCGGGAGACCTGGGGGAACGCTGGGTGGGTGGAAATTTGTTGATCCACGCAGATTCCGGAACTTTCCACCACAGAAATGTGAGGAAAATGCGTTTTTTTTCCAATTTCTTAGCTTTGCAAGGGATTCTGGGTAAGAGAACGTGGGGGTAGGCAGTCGAGTCACCCCATCCTGAATTCCCCTGGGTGTCTACTTTTCAAAAATGTATAGGTTTGCTAGGTTTCCCTAGGTGCCGGCAGAGCTAGGGTTCAAAAACAAAAGGTAGTCTCTTTGCCCAAAACGTGCACAATTTCACTGAAAAATTGAGTTGTGACCACGTTGCGTTTTGCACTGTTTCCTGTCGCAGCCACTATGCCTACCCAGGCAAATGAGATACCATTTTTCTCGGGAGACCTGGGGGAACGCTGGGTGGGTGGAAATTTGTTGATCCAAGCAGATTCCGGAACTTTCCACCACAGAAATGTGAGGAAAATGCGTTTTTTTTCTCCAATTTCTTAGCTTTGCAAGGGATTCTGGGTAAGAGAACCTGGGGGTAGGCAGTCGAGTGACCCCATCCTGAATTCCCCTGGGTGTCTACTTTTCAAAAATGTATAGGTTTGCTAGGTTTCCCTAGGTGCCGTCAGAGCTAGGGTTCAAAAACAAAAGGTAGTCTCTTTGCCCAAAACGTGCACAATTTCACTGAAAAATTGAGTTGTGACCACGTTGCGTTTTGCACTGTTTCCTGTCGCAGCCACTATGCCTACCCAGGCAAATGAGATACCATTTTTCTCGGGAGACCTGGGGGAACGCTGGGTGGGTGGAAATTTGTTGATCCACGCAGATTCCGGAACTTTCCACCACAGAAATGTGAGGAAAATGCGGTTTTTTTCTCCAATTTCTTAGCTTTGCAAGGGATTCTGGGTAAGAGAACGTGGGGGTAGGCAGTCGACTCACCCCATCCTGAATTCCCCTGGGTGTCTACTTTTCAAAAATGTATAGGTTTGCTAGGTTTCCCTAGGTGCCGGCAGAGCTAGGGTTCAAAAACAAAAGGTAGTCTCTTTGCCCAAAACGTGCACAATTTCACTGAAAAATTGAGTTGTGACCACGTTGCGTTTTGCACTGTTTCCTGTCGCAGCCACTATGCCTACCCAGGCAAATGAGATACCATTTTTCTCGGGAGACCTGGGGGAACGCTGGGTGGGTGGAAATTTGTTGATCCAAGCAGATTCCGGAACTTTCCACCACAGAAATGTGAGGAAAATGCGTTTTTTTTCCCAATTTCTTAGCTTTGCAAGGGATTCTGGGTAAGAGAACCTGGGGGTAGGCAGTCGAGTGACCCCATCCTGAATTTCCCTGGGTGTCTACTTTTCAAAAATGTATAGGTTTGCTAGGTTTCCCTAGGTGCCGGCAGAGCTAGGGTTAAAAAACAAAAGGTAGTCTCTTTGCCCAAAACGTGCACAATTTCACTGAAAAATTGAGTTGTGACCACGTTGCGTTTTGCACTGTTTCCTGTCGCAGCCACTATGCCAACCCAGGCAAATGAGATACCATTTTTCTCGGGAGACCTGGGGGAACGCTGGGTGGGTGGAAATTTGTTGATCCACGCAGATTCCGGAACTTTCCACCACAGAAATGTGAGGAAAATGCGTTTTTTTTCCAATTTCTTAGCTTTGCAAGGGATTCTGGGTAAGAGAACCTGGGGGTAGGCAGTCGAGTGACCCCATCCTGAATTTCCCTGGGTGTCTACTTTTCAAAAATGTATAGGTTTGCTAGGTTTCCCTAGGTGCCGGCAGAGCTAGGGTTCAAAAACAAAAGGTAGTCTCTTTGCCCAAAACGTGCACAATTTCACTGAAAAATTGAGTTGTGACCACGTTGCGTTTTGCACTGTTTCCTGTCGCAGCCACTATGCCTACCCAGGCAAATGAGATACCATTTTTCTCGGGAGACCTGGGGGAACGCTGGGTGGGTGGAAATTTGTTGATCCACGCAGATTCCGGAACTTTCCACCACAGAAATGTGAGGAAAATGCGTTTTTTTTCCAATTTCTTAGCTTTGCAAGGGATTCTGGGTAAGAGAACCTGGGGGTAGGCAGTCGAGTGACCCCATCCTGAATTCCCCTGGGTGTCTACTTTTCAAAAATGTATAGGTTTGCTAGGTTTCCCTAGGTGCCGGCAGAGCTAGGGTTCAAAAACAAAAGGTAGTCTCTTTGCCCAAAACGTGCACAATTTCACTGAAAAATTGAGTTGTGACCACGTTGCGTTTTGCACCGTTTCCTGTCGCAGCCACTATGCCTACCCAGGCAAATGTGATACCATTTTTCTCGGGAGACCTGGGGGAACGCTGCGTGGGTGGAAATTTGTTGATCCACGCAGATTCCGGAACTTTCCACCACAGAAATGTGAGGAAAATGCGTTTTTTTTTCCAATTTCTTAGCTTTGCAAGGGATTCTGGGTAAGAGAACCTGGGGGTAGGCAGTCGAGTGACCCCATCCTGAATTCCCCTGGGTGTCTACTTTTCAAAAATGTATAGGTTTGCTAGGTTTCCCTAGGTGCCGGCAGAGCTAGGGTTCAAAAACAAAAGGTAGTCTCTTTGCCCAAAACGTGCACAATTTCACAGAAAAATTGAGTTGTGACCACGTTGCGTTTTGCACTGTTTCCTGTCGCAGCCACTATGCCTACCCAGGCAAATGAGATACCATTTTTCTCGGGAGACCTGGGGGAACGCTGGGTGGGTGGAAATTTGTTGATCCACGCAGATTCCGGAACTTTCCACCACAGAAATGTGAGGAAAATGCGTTTTTTTTTCCAATTTCTTAGCTTTGCAAGGGATTCTGGGTAAGAGAACGTGGGGGTAGGCAGTCGAGTGACCCCATCCTGAATTCCCCTGGGTGTCTACTTTTCAAAAATGTATAGGTTTGCTAGGTTTCCCTAGGTGCTGGCAGAGCTAGGGTTCAAAAACAAAAGGTAGTCTCTTTGCCCAAAACGTGCACAATTTCACTGAAAAATTGAGTTGTGACCACGTTGCGTTTTGCACTGTTTCCTGTCGCAGCCACTATGCCTACCCAGGCAAATGAGATACCATTTTTCTCGGGAGACCTGGGGGAACGCTGGGTGGGTGGAAATTTGTTGATCCACGCAGATTCCGGAACTTTCCACCACAGAAATGTGAGGAAAATGCATTTTTTTTTCTCCAATTTCTTAGCTTTGCAAGGGATTCTGGGTAAGAGAACCTGGGGGTAGGCAGTCGAGTGACCCCATCCTGAATTCCCCTGGGTGTCTACTTTTCAAAAATTTATAGGTTTGCTAGGTTTCCTTAGGTGCCGGCAGAGCTAGGGTTCAAAAACAAAAGGTAGTCTCTTTGCCCAAAACGTGCACAATTTCACTGAAAAATTGAGTTGTGACCACGTTGCGTTTTGCACTGTTTCCTGTCGCAGCCACTATGCCTACCCAGGCAAATGAGATACCATTTTTCTCGGGAGACCTGGGGAAACGCTGGGTGCGTGGAAATTTGTTGATCCACGCAGATTCGGGAACTTTCCACCACAGAAATGTGAGGAAAATGCGTTTTGTTTTCCAATTTCTTAGCTTTGCAAGGGATTCTGGGTAAGAGAACCTGGGGGTAGGCAGTCGAGTGACCCCATCCTGAATTCCACTGGGTGTCTACTTTTCAAACATGTATAGGTTTGCTAGGTTTCCCTAGGTGCTGGCAGAGCTAGGGCTCAAAAACAAAAGGTAGTCTCTTTGTCCAAAGAGCGCAAGATTTCACTGGGAAATTGAGGTGCGACCACGTTGCGTTTTGCGCTGTTTCGTGTCGCAGCCACTATGCCTACCCACGCAAGTGAGGTACCATTGTTTTCGGGAGACCTGGGGGAACACTGGGTGGGTGGAAATTTGTTGATCCAAGCAGATTCCAGAACTTTCCTCCACAGAAATGTGAGGAAAATGTGTTTTTTTTGTCAAATTCGTAGGTTTGCAAGGGATTCTGGGTAACAAGACCTGGTGGTAGGCAGTCAAGTCACCCCATCCTGAATTCCCCTGGGTGTCTACTTTTTAAAAATGTATAGGTTTGCTAGGTTTCCATAGCTGCCGGCAGAGCTAGGGTGCAAAAACTACAGGTAGGCACTTTGCTAAAAAAGGGTCAATTTGTAACTGCAAAATTTAGGTGTCACCACTTTGCATTTTGTGCCGTTTCCTGTCGCAGGCACAAGGGCGACCCACACAAGTGAGGTACCGTTTTTATCGGGAGACTTGGGGTAATTCAGATTTATAAATCAACTGTTATTACCAATTGAGCTTTTGCGCATTTCTCCCTTTCAATGAAAGACATTGTGTAAAAAAAAAATAATTTTGAAAAATGACCAATAATTCTCATGCTAGTATGAGTATTCCCAATTTTCAAAATTAGCAATAATATACTGTTTCTGAACTCTATATTTTGTACCCAATTCAGAAATACATAGGTGTCTTTCATACAGATTTTTCCATGTATACATTTTCCAAGACAAAGTGCTCTATACCCAGTAAATGAAAAAATACCATTGCAAGTTGCTGCTCAGTTTTTGGATCTGGGTTCGTCGGGTTCTTGGTGAAACTACAAGTCCTATATATCCCTACAACCAGGAAGGTCTAACGGATGTAACGGTATATTGCTTTCTAAGAGCTGTCAAAACTAGAAAAAGTTATAGGTGAAAACGTTGAGACAAAAGGCTGTTTTTTTCAACAAATTTTCAATTATTCCAATATTTAACTGTTAGTTTCTATAAAGAAACCTTCATGGATTTAGACAAATGACCCCTTTCTGAATTCAGGATTTTGTCTACTTTTTGGAAATGTACAGCTTTCTAGGATCCATTATTGCTTTCAAACTCATTTCTACCATTAACTGGAAGGAGGTGGAAAGCTCTAAAAATAGCAAAAATAGGCTATGTCCCAGAAAAATGCCAAAACTGTGTGAAAAATGTCGGTTCTCTGACAAAAGACTGTCATTTCCTAAAAGCTGAGAAAATGGAGATTTCAGCCCCACAAACCCTTTTTTGATAACATTTTCAGGGAAAAACCCAGAGGCTTTCATTTGCAGCCCGTTTTTCCCATTTTTCTGAAAAAAACAAAAAAATCACTATATTTTGGTTAATTTCTGGGACCCCTCCAAGGTAATCCACAAACCCTGGGCACCTTTAGAATCCACATGATGTTGGAAGAAAAGGACGCAAATTTGGCGTGGATACCTTATGTGGTCAAAAAGTTACAAGGGCCTAAGCGCGCACTACCCCAAATCGCCAAAAAAGGGCTTAGCACAGGAGGGGAAAAGGCCTAGCAGCGAAGGGGTTAAGTCTTTCACCATTCATTCTGTCCTTCCATCTGTGTGCCCATTTATATCCAAACATATTCAACCATTTGCAAACCTATCCACCATATATCCTTCCATCCATCATTTCACTCATCCATCTCTTCATCCACCCTTTCACTCATCCATCATTCATCTACCCACCCTTTCACCCCATCCATCCGTACAGTCATCCATCCACTCTTCCACCCATCCATCTATTCACTCACCCATCCAGCCATTTACCCTTTCACCCATCCAGCCATCCATTCACTTACTCATCCATACACCCATTCACTTGCCTATCATCTACCCTTCCACCCTTACATCATCTATTTACCCTTTCTCTCATCCATACTTCCACTCATTCACTCATCCATCCATCCTTTCTTTCATTATCTATACGTTCACTCTTGCATTCATCCATTCATCCTTTCAGTAATCCACCCAGCCATTCACACATTTCTTTACTTATTTACTTTCCCACCTTTTCACATTATGAGCTGAGCCTTTGTCTGCAGAGTCGCAGACAGAAGAGGCCCATCAAGAACCTCACCTTGCTGTAGTTCCTAAAGCAAGGGGTGGGGTGGGGGAAAGTTCACTATGCCCCTGCACATAGGCAATCGGAAAACATAGAAATCATGAGTCATGCATGATGCACAGTGCCAGCATGTGAGGTGACTGTGACATGGTGTTGTTTCCACGCCTTTAAGTGGTGTAAAAAAACGTGGGGGTCTCTTCAAAGTGTCTGTTCTTAATTAAAGGCGTGGTTTAAAACACCTTGGCAAAAAATCTGCGCTTAGCATTGTCTTCCGCCCGGCTGGTGTTAAGTTGTTTCTGTCATTGCATCCAGATGTATAATACAGCAAGTATCATTACACCAACAAGAAGCCAGGACTATTGACTTTGTCAATGGGTGTTACTTGCTTAAAATAAAAAAAGCAGTAACCAGGGCTTTGTTGAATATAATATTGAAAATACCTCACTCTAAAATGATGGGACAGTAAAAGAACGACAACCCCTTCTTTCTAACTTGTTTTTCAGGCTTCTTTAAATAAACAGTTTTTTCACTTTGCAGCATGGGCGTCTTACCTTATTTCTAACAGATTGCCCTGCTGTACACTAAGGTAGGAGGAGGCCGCCACATGCTTTAACACCCCCGGACTGCCCCATTGACTTTCTGTATGTGGCAATCAGTGCAGCCGGCATACAGAATGACAATTAACGGGTGAGGCTGCTCTTGTGCTCCAGGAGGAGCGCGAGGCGGCCCCATCAGGGTGGTGAGGCTTCTCACAGGGGAGCAGTGCTGCTCTCTGTGATGGCCAAAATTGCGGGCAAAAGACGTCCGTAAAAGGGATCCTCACGGACAACGGACGTGAGGTCCCAATTACGGATGGCCCGTGAAATTTACGGACGGTTGGTCACCCTAAGCTCTGCGACCGTCGCCCGGGCTGTGAAATCGCCATAGAATAGTTGCCCCCCCCACGCACACACAAGTGCGGGCGGCTCGGCTGCTGGTGCGAGCTGCGAGCTGCACAGCCTCAGTGCTGGGGTAGCACCTCGGAACAAGCGTGGGCCAAGCACGGTGCCCATGATTGCCACGGCCGACACCGCCCCTCGAACGGGCAGTGAGCAGCCGGGGTTCTGACGGCCAGTATCCTGGACAGGACTTGTCCTCCCCTTCTTACATCACTCCCACGCTCTGGCAGGCAGCAGGATGTAAAGTCATGCCTGCCACCCCGCCCAACTTACGCAAGTAGGTGCAGGGGCGTGGTGACCGGCAGTCCAAGAAATCTCCGGATTCAGCCGCAATCACTCAGAAATGCGTGGTTGGTGCACGCTCGTCTCATCACGCTTTTGATGAGCAGGGCAGGGTGGATGGTGTTTTGATGAGTAGGATGGACGGCATTTTGATAAGCAGGGTGGACGGCGTCCACCCTGTAAAAGAAGTGGAGGGACGCTGTCCACCCGCGTGGTATCCCAAATCATGCCCTGCTCAAGGCTCAGGGCTGGTTCTGCCTGGCTGAAGCACCCCCCCTGCCAACCAGAGAGTTTTGGTTCCAACATTTGGTGGTCAAGCGGTGGGATAGGACGTGCATTTGCACAGCATCGCATGATAAATGATTGCGTGGCACACCTTCACGTTAAGGAAGGTGTTAATTTCCTTGGTTCTGAATAGGTGCCTCAAGAACGGAATGACCTCAGGGTCGGTGACTTTCGTTCCCTATAGATTTCTATTTCTGCTTTCACTAGTGTGCAACCATGCCTGGGGTCTTACCTGGGGAAGACTTGTTTCAGCTGGCTGATCTGGACCTGTATACATTGACACAGCTCAAAGGGGTCTGCCAGTAAAGGGGGATGCTTGACAAGGAAAATGACACAGAGGCAGAGCCTCAAAAAACCCTGCGGGCATGAGCCGCGGGCCCACCCTGAAGAGGTAGTGAACGGTGGGGGAAAGCCTGAGTTCGAGGAAGGTTCAGAACTAACCCACAAGTTTCGATGAGGAGATCCCTAGTCTTTCGGGACAGGGTCTTCACGGCTGCAGGTAGCATTGGGTACTCTGGGGGCATGTCCCCAGAAGAGCTGTAGGACCAAAGAGAAGAGAGAGTGCTGGAGTTATAACTTTGGCAGCTAAACAAGGAGCAGGCTCTAGCCCTTGCAAAAGTAGGAAAAGAGCAGGTCCACGATAATTAGAAGCTGGCCGAGTCTTAACTGGAAAGAAAGAAGATGGTCCATGAGCTGAGCCTCAGAGAATTGAATAATAAATCCCTACAAATAGGGTCTCAAATTAATAAACGTAGAAGCACACCTGCAATTTCTGACAGTATAAAGAAAGGTCAAGTTATTAAGAATTTGGTTCTACAATTTTGGGTGGGGAGAAACATCAAGCAATGGCTGGCATCCTACGAAGTGACTTTAATGACGCTCGAGGTCCCTGAGGAAATCTGGAGAGGTAACCTATGGCTGTTCATGCCTAAGGTGGGGAGAGATGCCCTTCTTACACCGGCTGGTAAGGGCATGATGAGGTTCCTGACCAGGAAAGCCATGTTACTCCAGAAGTTTGGTGAAGAACACAATTTTTCCGCTCCGAAAAAGAGGTATTTCTCACTTTACCCTGAGAAGTCCTTTGAGGGGCTCTCGGGGCAGGGAAGGCCAGGAATCTCCACATCATGGTGGGAGATATTAAATTTAGTGTAGGCAGTTCCCTTGGAGCTGGGTGTGGAAAGGGAATAGGGGTGGGCGGAATTTGCATAATCACGTTATGCAAATCTCCGCGAAATGGTAAAAAATCTCAGCGAACACGCAGATATTCCGCGAACATGCAGAATTGCTTGTTTGCAATGCTTTTTACTGTTCGCAATCACTGTTTGTGTGCTCGGGGAGAAATATCTTGCAAACACGCATTTTAGAACGCAAACAAGTCAAAAATTTCGGGAAGTTGCGGATCGCACAATTTTGGGCAATTTAGTGTTCTCTGCGGAACGTGAAGTTACCCGAATTCGCAAATTCCGTGAACGGAACGGAATTTACCGCCCAGGCCTAAAGGTAACTCATGCTCCTTCTCAAAGGGAAATGGAAGCCGGGGACGGGTCAGAGATAACTATGCCCAACACCCAGTCCCTGGCCCTGGCACAGCTCAAAAAGGGGTGCCTGGTGGGGAAGCCAGCCTGATTCGGGAGAAATCCAATGAGAGCAATCCCCTATCAGCAGGGCAACGCGGGGAGTTGACCGAAGGTGGTAGCTCCCCAAGTCGAAAGTAGTGGGGCAGAAAATAAACGAATTCCTCCCTGGGTCCTGTCTGGTCACGGGGTACAGACCCTGGGATGGAGGACAAGAAGGAGGAGGCCATCCCTGGCATGGTCGGACGGAAAGTGGTCAATTTATTTATTTATTTATTTTGAAAGTTTTATATAGCGCGAACAAGATCTTTGCAGATATCAGAGCGCTTTACAGGACACGGGGGTGATAGGGTAATACAATGTAATAGTTGAGGTAGTTAGGTACAAGGTGCGTAGATACATAGGTAGGTAAAAATCATGAGGTAGATCATAGGTGAGGTAGTGTTGATACAAGGTGCATATTCAAGCAGTTGCGCCGATAATATAGAGTGTGCAAAGTCAGAAAGGTGCGTCAACAATATAAAAAATATACAAAGAGGGAGCGTACACAAACAATATACAACGAGGGAACGTATACAATCAAGTAAGTCGATAATACAAGTAATACAGATAGACCAAGGGGTCAAGCAGGTCTTACAGAGCAGATTCATGAGAGATACAGAGTAATAGATCATGTGTATTTAGCCATGAGGATCGCTTTAACTTCTTTCTTAAAAAGTTTGTTGGAGGAGATGAGCCTGGTTTCAGGTGGGAGTGAGTTCCAAATCCTGGGTGCCATTCCTGAAAAGGAGCGTTTATAGGTTTTTTCCTTCCGAAATCTTCGAGGCTTCAGCAGAAGATTGTTTGTGCTTCTAGTAGTTCTAGAGCCACCCGAGATTGTCATTGCGAGGTCACTGGCCCCACCTTTCTGGAGTTGGGGAGTGTCAAGGCACCTGAGGGGCTGAGTGCTGGGCTGTTGACACTGATGGTGGTGGGTGTCCTCCACCTGATACTGTTCCCATGAGCTAGGGTGACCCGGGTGTAGGAACTGTACTACTCCAGTTATGGAAGGGCTTATACAAGAAGAGGATTGAGGGAAAGGCGAAGGATATCCTCCTGGGATCATGGCGCCTAGAGCAGGATGGGGTACCACCGTAGTGGTGGACAATGGTCCAGGCTCCATCGCCCTCAGCTGGGAGTTTTATCAAGAGAATGATTAAAACTACCCTGGATTTTGACTAGGAGGGGGTCATGTTGGACATGGCCTGCTTAGGTGAACATCCCGTCCAACGTTTTGCTTTTTTGTCCTCCTAGCCTTCACACAGTCTCTGTTCATGGCCAAAGAACTTGGGGGGATCTTCCGACTGTACTGTCGTCGGACGGGAACAAGCACCCTTTCTACAGAGGTTAGGAGGGGGGTGATTGTGCAATGTAGGGTAAAGAGTTTCACCCGGAAGTGCCCTATGAAAAGGTTCACCATATATACAGGGAGGGTATGGCATCGGTGAGTAGGGGACATGGCACTGATCATGCCCAGCGGGCCGCGCCTTCCCAGTACGTCTCCTACTCAGGTTGGCGTCTCCACTGGTGAGCCAACCTGAAGGAGGCCTTCCCTTCCACCAGAGTGGCCCCAGGGTACGTCCCGAGGGGTGGAGCTCAGGGTAGGTGAATAGCTGGGTGGGGGCCTAAGTGTGACAACCACCTGAGCAGGGGAGAACCCCTAGATGAGGCCCACCTACCTCAGGGGTCAGTCCCTCTCCATGGAACAACCCCGAGGTTCCAAGGCCACTTTCCCACTGGTGGTGTACTTTTCCTGCCTCTAATAGGAAACAGTGCTTAGCTGAGGGGGTGAAACGGATCGTCTACCTGTCATGGCAAGCAGTGGGTGCAGTGGTACCAAGGTTGTGATGGGCCTGTGTTTGGCCGGATAGTGGTGGTCGGCCTGAGCCCTTGTGCCCATGATGTCTCTAGGCCCCCACTGCCAGCCTGCCAAGATGGGCTGGTGCGCACATTGGCACCAAGTAAGTGCTTAGTGTGAATCCGTACCACCATTGTCAGCTGAATAGCTCACGGACACCATAGGTGTCCTGGAAACTGGGGTCGCAGCCTACTACTGCAAGCCAGTGTGCTTGCTGGCTCTGACTTGGAGCCTCGAGGCTCTGGGCCCTTTCCCTGTAGTGCAGTGTAAAAGTGCACTTACCCTTCCAACACATTAGCTAGTGGTGTAGACATGATGTTTGTAAACGTAGGTTTGGCCTGCCTTTGTAGCCTGGGTGGTAACTTGCACCACTGATGTAGTTTACCTACGTGTCTGACCTGCTATTGCATGTCAGTGTGCACACTCGCACGGACTGTCCTCTCAAACTTGTCCGACCAGCCACAGCAGGACTGTGGGAGTGCCCTTATGCATGTGCTGCAGCTGACCTGTAACAAATAAGGTCCTTCCGGAGGGGTCTTTTCACCTCTGCTTGGACAGATGGTGAAGGGCTGGGCACGCACCTGCGCGTGTTCACAGCCAAGGTAGTACGGAAGACCCACAAGGGTTCTCCTACTGAAGAGGCTTGCTCTTCCCTTAAGTTAGCCTGGGGAAGGAGTCACCTGTATTTCAAGCTGTGATGATGGATTGCAGTGGCACAGCCCCATGATGTTTCCTATCAATGGATTCTCTAGACCAAACCCATTCCAATAGTAATGGTGGGTTTGGCAAATCTTGCTTGGATAATCCATGTATGGAAAGGGGACATTTCCACGGACCAGACTCTTTGTGTGCCATGATATCTGGTGCCAATCAACACCAGAGGCCGGGGAGCACATCTGGGAATTTCCCAGTGGCAGCCATAAACCATTGGGCATGCAATTGAGATAGCTGACCTCTACCATTGTAGGCATGGGGGGCAGAGATTATGACACCTGGACTCTGGGGCCAGATCACAGCCCCAATAAAGATAGAGATCTGCATTCCACTACCTCATGGCAGACAGGATGGAGAATTTAGGGAACACATCGGTGGCTCAAAGGAATACCCTTTGAACCTTCCCTCAACTTCAAAGGCCCAATGGCGTATAACATCCCAGTGCCACCCCACTGAGCGGAGAGAATGATTGGGGATGCCCTACTAATGGAGTAGGCCCGGGGCTGAGTGGTAATCCCACTACAGTGCACAGTGACTGTTTGTTTGGCCCTCTCAATCCGCCCAAACCAGTCATGTGCACTTCCATATTTGCAATGCAGGCAGCATTACAGCCTGCATTTGAAATATATCCCCACCCCTCAAGCCCCTGTCTGAACGCATTGTCCCTGCGCGCATGAGCAATCACAACACCGCATTGCAGCCTTGAGATTGACTTAGGTGAGGGAGCCTGGTTGCTTCTTGTTCCTTGTAGCAGACTCGGAGGAGCAGGAGAACAGAATACACAGGACCAAGCCTTGTTGCAATTTTCCTTTTGTAATATGCCATCCCCCACTCACCCCCCCCCCATCCTTCATGCCCCCTCCAGTGTCCTTTCTTACTTTTTCTACCTCACAGCTTTCCAGTGCCCACTGCATCACTACTGAATGCCAGACGCTGTGCGGCCATGGGCAGCTGGCAGAGCAGTGATATGCAAAAGGAACATCTTTAGTTGCGATGAATACCATCACATTGCGCCCCAAAACAATGCATACTAATTGTTCTCATATTGCAATAGTAGAGGAAGTGCTTGATAGGGTAACATTGAATATTACTGTTCCCATTACACTGAGTACAACCCTAAAATAAACACTTGCAACACATAATAACCCCTGATCCCTAAAATTCATCTCAGACCCCCAAAGCCACCTTAAATTTTAAATTTAACCCCAAAAAACACCCTAATTTTCTTTTTTCACCCCAAACGAGGCCCTCATTTTCATTTTTGACCCAAAAGAAACCCTATTTTTATTTTAGCCCACCAAATACACCCTACATTTCATTATTGACCCCACAAGACACCCTATATTTAATATTTGCTCACCAAAACACTCCCTGAAAATGTTCTCTGACACCAGAAAGCTTTACCAAACATAAAACTGATGAATCTCCATTACTTACCTCACAATGTGTTGATATGAGATGCAATGTAAAGGCAAATGGGTGCCTAAAGTTGCACTGTAATGGCATTCCAATGTAATAACTGTACGTCTCCCATGACAACCCAAGCCATGCATAAGGCCGTCTGCATCCATTTGCCCCTGGACCGCACTCAGCACCAAGGACCATTCCTCTTGGACACTCCTCCACTGCGACACCAGCACCCTCCTCGCCATTTACCCTGGACGCAACACCACCTGCCATCTTGCAAGACTGTGTGATTATCTTGCAGCCTGCACCAGTCGAAACTCCAAACACACCTTTTGCCACACAGCACACCAGTGCCTCGTGCCACCTAGCCAAACAACACTGCACACGACCAGCTCAACTGTATCCTCCTCAACGTGCAGTCCTCACACATACACCCAACAGAAATGTGGCACCTGCTTGAAGAAACCTCTTCAGATGTCACCTACTTCACAGAAACATGGACCAACCTCTGTTCTGGACCAGACATCACCATCGCCATCAGTGACAGCTACTAAATTACCCCCAAGGATCACCACGGCCATCCAGGAGGAGACATTGCCCTCTCCTACAAAAAGTAAAACACTCCACTAACCACGCACTCTAATGACCCAGTGGTGATCATGGTACAACTCAACTTCCAAATCCGTACCAAGCACAACACCATCCCCTTTGGCACCGTCATTTGTAGGCTCCCCGGGCCATTGCCCCTATTCACCAATGCCATTGTAGACATCATAACACAAAAGGCTCTCCCATCCACCAACAATGTCCTACTTTGAGAACTCCAGTTTCACCTGGACAACCCCAGTGATCAGAACACCACCGTCTCCTGGGTGAACTCACTAACATCAGACTGAAGCAGCTATTCACCACACCAAGCCACATTGCAGGAGACACAGTCAAGCACATCTCCTCCACTAGAAAAGAGATTCAACTACAGCCAGATTCACATGGACCAACCATCATTGTAAATGTCACATATTCACCATGCCCACCAGACACCACTACTATCATTGACCCACAGCACAAATGGATCCAGGCTATCTAATCACTTATCATTAAGTCCCTCAGCACCACCACTCTTACATATGGCACCACTGCATGTGCCCTCCACCAATTGATCTCTAACTGCACCAACACACTGGCACACCTCAAAAAGACCAGGCAAGATCTAGCACCACGTGGCACCGTATTAGCAAAGTTACGCATGTAGACATATGCATGACCTTGTGATCATCATTTATTGAGTCCTTGCACCAACGGGTCTTCACTTTGGACATTCAGAAAAGTGACGTACCGGTGGTGCAAGGCCATTCATAAATGAGGTCCAGTATATCTGCTCCATCAGAGATGGACATTTTCAATATATGATTGTCATATGCGATTAACTTACAATGAGAATAGTTGTGATTGTGGACAAGTATGAGGACAACAAGATGCCCACATCAGACTGTGGCACAGGGACATTTCTAGCTGCAATCAGCACCATGACCCATTACTGACATCTGTGCACTTATTGTGACTTACCCGTTGTTTGCTCTTCACTTTCTCGGGCTTCACTGTCCTGT
>NW_028249008.1:0-5000 GCF_964263255.1 Lissotriton vulgaris | reverse complement strand
TATCTGCGGATCCTTGCATGCCAAAAATGAAAGATCTTTGGACTATTTTTTGCCACTGAGAGGTCCCTCACAGACCCTTCAATCAGTCCAATGGGGTCAGGATACCTCTATCCTGACCCCTTATATCCTATTAATACCTAATTCCCCTCCCCCCCCCCCCCCCCCCCGCCCCCGGAACCTTGTCCAATTCACAAAATGGCAGCCAAAGCTTTTCTCTCAAGTTGATGCCGGCCAATCACGGAGCTGATTCTCTAGATATACATAAATCTATTTTCTTTAATAACTCCAAAACTGCTGAACAGATTCACACCAAATTATAAAAAGCACTGTTTTGGGATTAGGGTGTAGCTTTTGACATACTTGGTGTAGTTCCGTTCAGTGGTTTCTAAGGTTTTTAATCATTGTGGGGCATATTACCAAACAATAGCGATAATTATCGCTATTGCTTGGTTAGCGGGAAAAAAATATCGCCGAGCAACGAGGATTTTTACCGCTGAGATACCTTGATATTATCAAGGTTTATCTCAAAAGCGGTAAAAATCCTGCAAAATGCATGAATATCGCTGAAAAATCAGCGATATTCATGCATTATCGTGACAATGCTCTTAGCCATGTTATCCACCTTCCATTGGATAACATGGCTAAGAACTGCTTTTAGCAGGCGTTCGCTTTTGGAGAGATTCGCGCTTAGCGCGAATATTTCCAAAAATTGTTAATTGGAGTTGGAGATGTTAGCGACTATTTTCAGTCGCTAACATCTTTGCACGCCCACTTTGCATGTCATTAGCGATAATTATCGCTGACATGCAAAGTGGGCCCCTAAATGCCCGCTATCGCCTACAAGCTGTTGCTAACTGGTGTTAGCGACAACTTGGTAATAGGGCGATAAAATTATAGCCGCATTAGCGGAAAAAAGTCCCGCTAATGCGGCGATAATGCCCTTGGTAATATGCCCCTGTGTTTCCTAATTATAACAACCCTATAACTTTTTTTCAGTGAATTTCTATATATATACACACATACACACGAATATATATTTTTTTTGTGCAGTGCCCTCTCCAAAGTACCCTTAATGAGGGTCTGCCATTTAAAACAAGTTTCACGTTTTAGTTCAAGATAATCTGAAATTATCATTTATAGGTTTGTATTATTGCATCCAAGATTCGCTCCCTTAAAACACATAAAAAACACCTAACAACAAGAAAGAGCAGTTGGAATCGTGGCATATATTGTACAACAAACATGTATCAGGTAAGCAGCACATTCATCACTACCTATTGCTTCGTGGTGCTGTCAGGGTGTCCTGATAAAATCCGTGAAATATTTCGACCAAGGCATTCCTACAAATCTTCTATGAGAGGTAGGTTGGGGCCTGGCCAACTTTTAAATAGTTGTTCATCTTTTCAAGATGCTTCAGTCTGACCTTAGGGCATGCTTATTTAAAAAAGATTTCTGCTTGAACTTACTTCAGAGGCTTTGCAGTCCTTGTGGGCCGTGAAAGTTCTTTGGTTGCAACTTTCAGACATAGTTTAAGGGAAGAATGAGTTGGCATATATCAACTCAGCTATGCCATACAAGTCCTGGAAAGAGTCCAACAGATTGAGCAAAGACACGTTCATGGGTGTCATGTCCTGGTCCAAGGAAGACATACAAATATGTTATTCTTACAGGAGCTTTATTGCTTACATCTTTCTTAGTCCCTGTCCCTACTCTAACTGACTCGGTTCCTGTCCCTGACTCCTCCCGTTCCTGCTCCTCCCTCTTAGCTCCACCCCAACCACTAGACTACCACATGCAATCCTACATCTCCCCCCTTCTTAACAAAATGAACTTAGTTTCCACAGTGTTTGCAATTCTTCAATCCACCACACGGGTGGACGGACAGCTTGTTCTTCAAGCATCAGTAATGTCGAATCCTTGGTGATCTTGACTTTGATCAATCTTTCCGATGTCTTAGCCAAGACGTCCTTAACTGCGGGAATGCATTTTTGAGATTGCAACCCATTGCATGCGGGCTGCTTATTATTCGGTTTCGCAGTTATCGTGGTTCTTTCATGTTGGGTGACTGCTATGGGCTCAGCTCGGCAGTGGCAGTCTGCCTTCCTTGGTGACTCTTGGTCTATTGCCGATTTATCTCCTTCGGTAGCGGACAGTGTGCTGGTCTTCTCCTGAGCTCCCACCAGTAAGGTTGTTTCTCTTTGTCTCGTCCGGTTGGGGACCGCACTGTTCTTCTGTTCACCATCGGTCAGGTTGGGAACAGCACTGTTCTTCTGTTCACCGTCAGGCATGCCAGACACAAGTGTATTATCTGACATGAGTGTCCTGTCTTGATTCTTGGACTCGTTTGCTGCCTCTGTTTGTTTCTTCTCTTCCCACTCGTGTCTGAGACTGGCGAAACCCTTGACCACCCGGTCAGGTGCCTGTTTGTCTCTCATTCGGTGACTGTTCATCTCTGTCACCCCGTTCGATCCTCCCCGCGGGGTGACGGGATGATCCTTTACCACTTGGTAGATACTGTCCCAGTCCTTTGCTCTCCTTCCGTCAGTTCTTTGAGTCAGCCTCTCTGACCCCTTCAGGGGTGACGGTATATTATTTATGTCTTGATGTGGCGATGACTGATGTGACTTGTTGTCCTTTAGTTCTGTTGTGCGTTCTGGTGATTGATGCCATGGCCGTGGTCGGGGCCATGATTTTGTTGACCCGAATGATCGGACAGACATGTTTTCCGACTCGGAGGAGTCGGTTACCGATTCCCTTTGAGAACGTTCTTTTGAGGGCGTCGTGACTGATAAGTTTATTGAGTTGGTAGTCTGGGATGACGTGCTCCTGGAGTCGGAGCTATCTATGGAGTATCTCCTTGGGTATGTCTCTTTATGTGTCTTCTGTGTTGTTGCGGTGGAGGGGTCGTTTACTTCTTTAGTTTGGTCTCGGAGCATTTGGTCTTTACCCATTTCACGGGACATCAATTGTCCCTTCTCCGTTTTCTCGTTGACACAACTGTCTGAAGTGCCCATGCCCCTCCCTTTTCGGTGTCTGAGTGGCTTGCCACTCCACATGTGGTTGGTTTCTTCTTCTCGCTTGTTGTTTGTGTTAACGTCCGTGCTATTGAGGTGATGTGTCTCACTGCTTGATGCTTCCTCAGACTCATCTATAGACTTTGGTGCATAGCGGGAGGATGCCCGAGGTTGTTTGTGTGCTGATTTCCGGCGTTGACGGGATGGGTCCCGTCTTCCGTAGTTCGTCTTTCTTGCCTTCTTGTTGAGTAATCTGCCATCTTGTCCATGGGTGTAATCTGTCCCACTTGACACTTCATTTGCTTCATAATCATTTTCATCATCGGTTGACTGACTCCTTGAGGTTGAGTAACTCCGTGAGGTTGTATCAGTATCATCATCTGTTGACTGACTCCTTGAGGTTGAATAACTCCATGAGGTTGCATCAGTATCATCATCATCTGTTGACTGACTCCTTGAGGTTGAATGACTCCATGAGGTTGTATCAGTGCCGCTTTCGCAATCCTGATTCATCCAGGTCTTTTGTGATGGTGACTTGGAGTGTTCCATGACGCTCTGTCTCTTGTTTCGTCTTGGCTCTGATTCACCCTCCCTCTTTTCAGCCTTGTTTGTTTCCTGGGCCTTGCCCCTAGACATAAGGGGTGCCTCTTTCCAGACATCCATGTGTCTTGCATTCGAGTGCACGTCTTTCGATAAGTCTTTTGCTTTTACCCGCACTCCAGCCTCGGCCCCTCTGATGATTCTCTTTAGCGACCACTGCTCCTGAAGAATCTTGCGCTTCGTGTCTGCGCTTGAACAGCCTTCGATTATTTGGAGCCGAACTGCTTCTTCATTTGTAAATGTATTGAAGTAGCAGCAGGGTACCAATCCTTGTAATCGGGCAGTGAATTTTGGCAGTGGTTCTCCTGGTTCCTGCCGTGCGGTGGTGAAGGCGATGCGAGCATGATCCACGTCTACCGGTGTATGGAAATGGGTACGTAGTTTCTTTTGGAGTCTCTCATAGGTCTCTGTATCCTTTTCAGGGAATGTTCTGACTAAACGTCGGCCCTCATGACCTATCAGCTGGATAAGTAGTGTCAGACATTTTCTATCTCTTCGTTCACCAATTGCGTCGAGGAAATCATCCAATGATTCCAGCCACCGGTTCCATCTGGGGCCCAAACTCTGACTGTCAATCTGTGTCACTGGGGGCGGTACTTCAATGCAGGGACTGGACCGACGGGTTGCTGTACCCACCGCCATGAGGGAGGAAAGTTTTCGTCTGCTACCGTCGCCGGATTGTTCACTTTGCTTCCCACCTTCTGCCGAGATCCTTCGTCTGGTTGTTTCCTCTGAGGTTGGTAAGTTTTGCAACTATCTCGATAGGCGCTTGTCTTTGCTCGTGCTCGTTACACTCGCTGATTTCGGAGCTTGTGGTCGTCCGTGCTTGGTCATATGCAGTGCAGTCTTCGCTTATTTCCGACATTGGCTTGTGCCTGACGCGCTACGAATCGTGCATGTGCCAGTGTTCGTTGCTAACAGTTACTTCTGTTCACTCCTTTTCTTGTCACCTGTATTAATGCGTGTTTGTGTTCCCCGTTTACTTTGCTTGTCTCTGGCATTTGCTGATGCTCATTTCATCTGGCTGATGCATACTCTTTTATTACTTTTGCCACGGCTTGTTCGCTTCCGTGTATCAATGTTTGCTCCTTCACGTTTGCCAATATCTGTTCATTTAGATTTGCCAGTGCTTGTTCCTCTAACTTGCCAAGGCTGGTCCCTTATTGTTCACTCGCAGGTATCAATGCTCGTTTCATTTCTGTTACCGATGCTTGTTTTATTTCCCGTACTAATGCTTGTTTCATTAGTGTTTCCAGCATCTGCTTGTCTTCATATTGCACTTCTTGCATTTACTCGTGCTTATTTACTTGTTTAGCTTCTTGCGTTGGCTCGTGCTTGTTTTCTCTATATACTTGCTCGTGATTATTTATTGTGAACTCTTGCACT
>NW_028249007.1:0-69747 GCF_964263255.1 Lissotriton vulgaris | reverse complement strand
GTTTAAAGTGATTTTCATGCTTCCAGGGGCCCAAAACACAAGATTTATGGAATGGTTAAAAGTGCATGAAAATGGCCAATTTACTCACTCTGAGTTCTCAAAAAGGGTTTCTTCACCCGGGAAGTTAATTAAATACCATTTGGAGGCATTTAATGTTCGAGCAAAAACGGCTGATTTTCGACAAAAGAGATAACACCCCCCCATTACGTCATGCTTCAGAAATGTGGAAAATGGTCCGTTTCAAATGTTTTATTTTTGAACGTCAGTTCACATTTGTAGGTGGATCATCAGTGTTAGAGCTAAAATTAGCATGTTAAAGTGATTTTCATGCTTCCAGGGGCTCGGGAAGTTAATTAAATACCATTTGGAGGCATTTAATGTTCGAGCAAAAACGGCTGATTTTCGACAAAAGAGATAACACCCCCCATTACGTCATGCTTCAGAAATGTGGAAAATGGTCCGTTTTCAAATGTTTTATTTTTGAACGTCAGTTCACATTTGTAGGTGGATCATCAGTGTTAGAGCTAAAATTAGCATGTTTAAAGTGATTTTCATGCTTCCAGGGGCCCAAAACACAAGATTTATGGAATGGTTAAAAGTGCATGAAATGGCCAATTTACTCACTCTGAGTTCTCAAAAAGGGTTTCTTCACCCCGGGAAGTTAATTAAATACCATTTGGAGGCATTTAATGTTCGAGCAAAAACGGCTGATTTTCGACAAAAGAGATAACACCCCCCCATTACGTCATGCTTCAGAAATGTGGAAAATGGTCCGTTTTCAAATGTTTTATTTTTGAACGTCAGTTCAACATTTGTAGGTGGATCATCAGTGTTAGAGCTAAAATTAGCATGTTTAAAGTGATTTTCATGCTTCCAGGGGCTCGGGAAAGTTAATTAAATACCATTTGGAGGCATTTAATGTTCGAGCAAAAACGGCTGATTTTCGACAAAAGAGATAACACCCCCCCATTACGTCATGCTTCAGAAATGTGGAAAATGGTCCGTTTTCAAATGTTTTATTTTTGAACGTCAGTTCACATTTGTAGGTGGATCATCAGTGTTAGAGCTAAAATTAGCATGTTTAAAGTGATTTTCATGCTTCCAGGGGCCCAAAACACAAGATTTATGGAATGGTTAAAAGTGCATGAAAATGGCCAATTTACTCACTCTGAGTTCTCAAAAAGGGTTTCTTCACCCCGGGAAGTTAATTAAATACCATTTGGAGGCATTTAATGTTCGAGCAAAAACGGCTGATTTTCGACAAAAGAGATAACACCCCCCCATTACGTCATGCTTCAGAAATGTGGAAAATGGTCCGTTTTCAAATGTTTTATTTTTGAACGTCAAGTTCACATTTGTAGGTGGATCATCAGTGTTAGAGCTAAAATTAGCATGTTTAAAGTGATTTTCATGCTTCCAGGGGCTCGGGAAGTTAATTAAATACCATTTGGAGGCATTTAATGTTCGAGCAAAAACGGCTGATTTTCGACAAAAGAGATAACACCCCCCCATTACGTCATGCTTCAGAAATGTGGAAAATGGTCCGTTTTCAAATGTTTTATTTTTGAACGTCAGTTCACATTTGTAGGTGGATCATCAGTGTTAGAGCTAAAATTAGCATGTTTAAAGTGATTTTCATGCTTCCAGGGGCCCAAAACACAAGATTTATGGAATGGTTAAAAGTGCATGAAAATGGCCAATTTACTCACTCTGAGTTCTCAAAAAGGGTTTCTTCACCCCGGGAAGTTAATTAAATACCATTTGGAGGCATTTAATGTTCGAGCAAAAACGGCTGATTTTCGACAAAAGAGATAACACCCCCCATTACGTCATGCTTCAGAATGTGGAAAATGGTCCGTTTTCAAATGTTTTATTTTTGAACGTCAGTTCACATTTGTAGGTGGATCATCAGTGTTAGAGCTAAAATTAGCATGTTTAAAGTGATTTTCATGCTTCCAGGGGCTCGGGAAGTTAATTAAATACCATTTGGAGGCATTTAATGTTCGAGCAAAAACGGCTGATTTTCGACAAAAGAGATAACACCCCCCCATTACGTCATGCTTCAGAAATGTGGAAAATGTCGTTTTCAAATGTTTTATTTTTGAACGTCAGTTCACATTTGTAGGTGGATCATCAGTGTTAGAGCTAAAATTAGCATGTTTAAAGTGATTTTCATGCTTCCAGGGGCTCGGAAGTTAATTAAATACCATTTGGAGGCATTTAATGTTCGAGCAAAAACGGCTGATTTTCGACAAAAGAGATAACACCCCCCATTACGTCATGCTTCAGAAATGTGGAAATGGTCCGTTTTCAAATGTTTTATTTTTGAACGTCAGTTCACATTTGTAGGTGGATCATCAGTGTTAGAGCTAAAATTAGCATGTTTAAAGTGATTTTCATGCTTCCAGGGGCCCAAAACACAAGATTTATGGAATGGTTAAAAGTGCATGAAAATGGCCAATTTACTCACTCTGAGTTCTCAAAAAGGGTTTCTTCACCCCGGGAAGTTAATTAAATACCATTTGGAGGCATTTAATGTTCGAGCAAAAACGGCTGATTTTCGACAAAAGAGATAACACCCCCCATTACGTCATGCTTCAGAAATGTGGAAAATGGTCCGTTTTCAAATGTTTTATTTTTGAACGTCAGTTCACATTTGTAGGTGGATCATCAGTGTTAGAGCTAAAATTAGCATGTTTAAAGTGATTTTCATGCTTCCAGGGGCTCGGAAGTTAATTAAATACCATTTGGAGGCATTTAATGTTCGAGCAAAAACGGCTGATTTTCGACAAAAGAGATAACACCCCCCCATTACGTCATGCTTCAGAAATGTGGAAAATGGTCCGTTTTCAAATGTTTTATTTTTGAACGTCAGTTCACATTTGTAGGTGGATCATCAGTGTTAGAGCTAAAATTAGCATGTTTAAAGTGATTTTCATGCTTCCAGGGGCTCGGGAAGTTAATTAAATACCATTTGGAGGCATTTAATGTTCGAGCAAAAACGGCTGATTTTCGACAAAAGAGATAACACCCCCCCATTACGTCATGCTTCAGAAATGTGGAAAATGGTCCGTTTTCAAATGTTTTATTTTTGAACGTCAGTTCACATTTGTAGGTGGATCATCAGTGTTAGAGCTAAAATTAGCATGTTTAAAGTGATTTTCATGCTTCCAGGGGCCCAAAACACAAGATTTATGGAATGGTTAAAAGTGCATGAAAATGGCCAATTTACTCACTCTGAGTTCTCAAAAAGGGTTTCTTCACCCCGGGAAGTTAATTAAATACCATTTGGAGGCATTTAATGTTCGAGCAAAAACGGCTGATTTTCGACAAAAGAGATAACACCCCCCCATTACGTCATGCTTCAGAAATGTGGAAAATGGTCAGTTTTCAAATGTTTTATTTTTGAACGTCAGTTCACATTTGTAGGTGGATCATCAGTGTTAGAGCTAAAATTAGCATGTTTAAAGTGATTTTCATGCTTCCAGGGGCTCGGGAAGTTAATTAAATACCATTTGGAGGCATTTAATGTTCGAGCAAAAACGGCTGATTTTCGACAAAAGAGATAACACCCCCCCATTACGTCATGCTTCAGAAATGTGGAAAATAGTCCGTTTTCAAATGTTTTATTTTTGAACGTCAGTTCACATTTGTAGGTGGATCATCAGTGTTAGAGCTAAAATTAGCATGTTTAAAGTGATTTTCATGCTTCCAGGGGCTCGGGAAGTTAATTAAATACCATTTGGAGGCATTTAATGTTCGAGCAAAAACGGCTGATTTTCGACAAAAGATATAACACCCCCCCATTACGTCATGCTTCAGAAATGTGGAAAATGGTCCGTTTTCAAATGTTTTATTTTTGAACGTCAGTTCACATTTGTAGGTGGATCATCAGTGTTAGAGCTAAAATTAGCATGTTTAAAGTGATTTTCATGCTTCCAGGGGCCCAAAACACAAGATTTATGGAATGGTTAAAAGTGCATGAAAATGGCCAATTTACTCACTCTGAGTTCTCAAAAAGGGTTTCTTCACCCCGGGAAGTTAATTAAATACCATTTGGAGGCATTTAATGTTCGAGCAAAAACGGCTGATTTTCGACAAAAGAGATAACACCCCCCCATTACGTCATGCTTCAGAAATGTGGAAAATGGTCCGTTTTCAAATGTTTTATTTTTGAACGTCAGTTCACATTTGTAGGTGGATCATCAGTGTTAGAGCTAAAATTAGCATGTTTAAAGTGATTTTCATGCTTCCAGGGGCCCAAAACACAAGATTTATGGAATGGTTAAAAGTGCATGAAAATGGCCAATTTACTCACTCTGAGTTCTCAAAAAGGGTTTCTTCACCCCGGGAAGTTAATTAAATACCATTTGGAGGCATTTAATGTTCGAGCAAAAACGGCTGATTTTCGACAAAAGAGATAACACCCCCCCATTACGTCATGCTTCAGAAATGTGGAAAATGGTCCGTTTTCAAATGTTTTATTTTTGAACGTCAGTTCACATTTGTAGGTGGATCATCAGTGTTAGAGCTAAAATTAGCATGTTTAAAGTGATTTTCATGCTTCCAGGGGCCCAAAACACAAGATTTATGGAATGGTTAAAAGTGCATGAAAATGGCCAATTTACTCACTCTGAGTTCTCAAAAAGGGTTTCTTCACCCCGGGAAGTTAATTAAATACCATTTGGAGGCATTTAATGTTCGAGCAAAAACGGCTGATTTTCGACAAAAGAGATAACACCCCCCCATTACGTCATGCTTCAGAAATGTGGAAAATGGTCCGTTTTCAAATGTTTTATTTTTGAACGTCAGTTCACATTTGTAGGTGGATCATCAGTGTTAGAGCTAAAATTAGCATGTTTAAAGTGATTTTCATGCTTCCAGGGGCTCGGGAAGTTAATTAAATACCATTTGGAGGCATTTAATGTTCGAGCAAAAACGGCTGATTTTCGACAAAAGAGATAACACCCCCCCATTACGTCATGCTTCAGAAATGTGGAAAATGGTCCGTTTTCAAATGTTTTATTTTTGAACGTCAGTTCACATTTGTAGGTGGATCATCAGTGTTAGAGCTAAAATTAGCATGTTTAAAGTGATTTTCATGCTTCCAGGGGCCCAAAACACAAGATTTATGGAATGGTTAAAAGTGCATGAAAATGGCCAATTTACTCACTCTGAGTTCTCAAAAAGGGTTTCTTCACCCCGGGAAGTTAATTAAATACCATTTGGAGGCATTTAATGTTCGAGCAAAAACGGCTGATTTTCGACAAAAGAGATAACACCCCCCCATTACGTCATGCTTCAGAAATGTGGAAAATGGTCCGTTTTCAAATGTTTTATTTTTGAACGTCAGTTCACATTTGTAGGTGGATCATCAGTGTTAGAGCTAAAATTAGCATGTTTAAAGTGATTTTCATGCTTCCAGGGGCTCGGGAAGTTAATTAAATACCATTTGGAGGCATTTAATGTTCGAGCAAAAACGGCTGATTTTCGACAAAAGAGATAACACCCCCCCATTACGTCATGCTTCAGAAATGTGGAAAATGGTCCGTTTTCAAATGTTTTATTTTTGAACATCAGTTCACATTTGTAGGTGGATCATCAGTGTTAGAGCTAAAATTAGCATGTTTAAAGTGATTTTCATGCTTCCAGGGGCTCGGGAAGTTAATTAAATACCATTTGGAGGCATTTAATGTTCGAGCAAAAACGGCTGATTTTCGACAAAAGAGATAACACCCCCCCATTACGTCATGCTTCAGAAATGTGGAAAATGGTCCGTTTTCAAATGTTTTATTTTTGAACGTCAGTTCACATTTGTAGGTGGATCATCAGTGTTAGAGCTAAAATTAGCATGTTTAAAGTGATTTTCATGCTTCCAGGGGCTCGGGAAGTTAATTAAATACCATTTGGAGGCATTTAATGTTCGAGCAAAAACGGCTGATTTTCGACAAAAGAGATAACACCCCCCCATTACGTCATGCTTCAGAAATGTGGAAAATGGTCCGTTTTCAAATGTTTTATTTTTGAACGTCAGTTCACATTTGTAGGTGGATCATCAGTGTTAGAGCTAAAATTAGCATGTTTAAAGTGATTTTCATGCTTCCAGGGGCCCAAAACACAAGATTTATGGAATGGTTAAAAGTGCATGAAAATGGCCAATTTACTCACTCTGAGTTCTCAAAAAGGGTTTCTTCACCCCGGGAAGTTAATTAAATACCATTTGGAGGCATTTAATGTTCGAGCAAAAACGGCTGATTTTCGACAAAAGAGATAACACCCCCCCATTACGTCATGCTTCAGAAATGTGGAAAATGGTCCGTTTTCAAATGTTTTATTTTTGAACGTCAGTTCACATTTGTAGGTGGATCATCAGTGTTAGAGCTAAAATTAGCATGTTTAAAGTGATTTTCATGCTTCCAGGGGCTCGGGAAGTTAATTAAATACCATTTGGAGGCATTTAATGTTCGAGCAAAAACGGCTGATTTTCGACAAAAGAGATAACACCCCCCCATTACGTCATGCTTCAGAAATGTGGAAAATGGTCCGTTTTCAAATGTTTTATTTTTGAACGTCAGTTCACATTTGTAGGTGGATCATCAGTGTTAGAGCTAAAATTAGCATGTTTAAAGTGATTTTCATGCTTCCAGGGGCTCGGGAAGTTAATTAAATACCATTTGGAGGCATTTAATGTTCGAGCAAAAACGGCTGATTTTCGACAAAAGAGATAACACCCCCCCATTACGTCATGCTTCAGAAATGTGGAAAATGGTCCGTTTTCAAATGTTTTATTTTTGAACGTCAGTTCACATTTGTAGGTGGATCATCAGTGTTAGAGCTAAAATTAGCATGTTTAAAGTGATTTTCATGCTTCCAGGGGCCCAAAACACAAGATTTATGGAATGGTTAAAAGTGCATGAAAATGGCCAATTTACTCACTCTGAGTTCTCAAAAAGGGTTTCTTCACCCCGGGAAGTTAATTAAATACCATTTGGAGGCATTTAATGTTCGAGCAAAAACGGCTGATTTTCGACAAAAGAGATAACACCCCCCCATTACGTCATGCTTCAGAAATGTGGAAAATGGTCAGTTTTCAAATGTTTTATTTTTGAACGTCAGTTCACATTTGTAGGTGGATCATCAGTGTTAGAGCTAAAATTAGCATGTTTAAAGCGATTTTCATGCTTCCAGGGGCTCGGGAAGTTAATTAAATACCATTTGGAGGCATTTAATGTTCGAGCAAAAACGGCTGATTTTCGACAAAAGAGATAACACCCCCCCATTACGTCATGCTTCAGAAATGTGGAAAATGGTCCGTTTTCAAATGTTTTATTTTTGAACGTCAGTTCACATTTGTAGGTGGATCATCAGTGTTAGAGCTAAAATTAGCATGTTTAAAGTGATTTTCATGCTTCCAGGGGCTCGGGAAGTTAATTAAATACCATTTGGAGGCATTTAATGTTCGAGCAAAAACGGCTGATTTTCGACAAAAGAGATAACACCCCCCCATTACGTCATGCTTCAGAAATGTGGAAAATGGTCCGTTTTCAAATGTTTTATTTTTGAACGTCAGTTCACATTTGTAGGTGGATCATCAGTGTTAGAGCTAAAATTAGCATGTTTAAAGTGATTTTCATGCTTCCAGGGGCTCGGGAAGTTAATTAAATACCATTTGGAGGCATTTAATGTTCGAGCAAAAACGGCTGATTTTCGACAAAAGAGATAACACCCCCCCATTACGTCATGCTTCAGAAATGTGGAAAATGGTCCGTTTTCAAATGTTTTATTTTTGAACGTCAGTTCACATTTGTAGGTGGATCATCAGTGTTAGAGCTAAACTTAGCATGTTTAAAGTGATTTTCATGCTTCCAGGGGCCCAAAACACAAGATTTATGGAATGGTTAAAAGTGCATGAAAATGGCCAATTTACTCACTCTGAGTTCTCAAAAAGGGTTTCTTCACCCCGGGAAGTTAATTAAATACCATTTGGAGGCATTTAATGTTCGAGCAAAAACGGCTGATTTTCGACAAAAGAGATAACACCCCCCCATTACGTCATGCTTCAGAAATGTGGAAAATGGTCCGTTTTCAAATGTTTTATTTTTGAACGTCAGTTCACATTTGTAGGTGGATCATCAGTGTTAGAGCTAAAATTAGCATGTTTAAAGTGATTTTCATGCTTCCAGGGGCCCAAAACACAAGATTTATGGAATGGTTAAAAGTGCATGAAAATGGCCAATTTACTCACTCTGAGTTCTCAAAAAGGGTTTCTTCACCCCGGGAAGTTAATTAAATACCATTTGGAGGCATTTAATGTTCGAGCAAAAACGGCTGATTTTCGACAAAAGAGATAACACCCCCCCATTACGTCATGCTTCAGAAATGTGGAAAATGGTCCGTTTTCAAATGTTTTATTTTTGAACGTCAGTTCACATTTGTAGGTGGATCATCAGTGTTAGAGCTAAAATTAGCATGTTTAAAGTGATTTTCATGCTTCCAGGGGCCCAAAACACAAGATTTATGGAATGGTTAAAAGTGCATGAAAATGGCCAATTTACTCACTCTGAGTTCTCAAAAAGGGTTTCTTCACCCCGGGAAGTTAATTAAATACCATTTGGAGGCATTTAATGTTCGAGCAAAAACGGCTGATTTTCGACAAAAGAGATAACACCCCCCCATTACGTCATGCTTCAGAAATGTGGAAAATGGTCCGTTTTCAAATGTTTTATTTTTGAACGTCAGTTCACATTTGTAGGTGGATCATCAGTGTTAGAGCTAAAATTAGCATGTTTAAAGTGATTTTCATGCTTCCAGGGGCCCAAAACACAAGATTTATGGAATGGTTAAAAGTGCATGAAAATGGCCAATTTACTCACTCTGAGTTCTCAAAAAGGGTTTCTTCACCCCGGGAAGTTAATTAAATACCATTTGGAGGCATTTAATGTTCGAGCAAAAACGGCTGATTTTCGACAAAAGAGATAACACCCCCCCATTACGTCATGCTTCAGAAATGTGGAAAATGGTCCGTTTTCAAATGTTTTATTTTTGAACGTCAGTTCACATTTGTAGGTGGATCATCAGTGTTAGAGCTAAAATTAGCATGTTTAAAGTGATTTTCATGCTTCCAGGGGCCCAAAACACAAGATTTATGGAATGGTTAAAAGTGCATGAAAATGGCCAATTTACTCACTCTGAGTTTTCAAAAAGGGTTTCTTCACCCCGGGAAGTTAATTAAATACCATTTGGAGGCATTTAATGTTCGAGCAAAAACGGCTGATTTTCGACAAAAGAGATAACACCCCCCCATTACGTCATGCTTCAGAAATGTGGAAAATGGTCCGTTTTCAAATGTTTTATTTTTGAACGTCAGTTCACATTTGTAGGTGGATCATCAGTGTTAGAGCTAAAATTAGCATGTTTAAAGTGATTTTCATGCTTCCAGGGGCCCAAAACACAAGATTTATGGAATGGTTAAAAGTGCATGAAAATGGCCAATTTACTCACTCTGAGTTCTCAAAAAGGGTTTCTTCACCCCGGGAAGTTAATTAAATACCATTTGGAGGCATTTAATGTTCGAGCAAAAACGGCTGATTTTCGACAAAAGAGATAACACCCCCCCATTACGTCATGCTTCAGAAATGTGGAAAATGGTCCGTTTTCAAATGTTTTATTTTTGAACGTCAGTTCACATTTGTAGGTGGATCATCAGTGTTAGAGCTAAAATTAGCATGTTAAAGTGATTTTCATGCTTCCAGGGGCCCAAAACACAAGATTTATGGAATGGTTAAAAGTGCATGAAAATGGCCAATTTACTCACTCTGAGTTCTCAAAAAGGGTTTCTTCACCCCGGGAAGTTAATTAAATACCATTTGGAGGCATTTAATGTTCGAGCAAAAACGGCTGATTTTCGACAAAAGAGATAACACCCCCCCATTACGTCATGCTTCAGAAATGTGGAAAATGGTCCGTTTTCAAATGTTTTATTTTTGAACGTCAGTTCACATTTGTAGGTGGATCATCAGTGTTAGAGCTAAAATTAGCATGTTTAAAGTGATTTTCATGCTTCCAGGGGCCCAAAACACAAGATTTATGGAATGGTTAAAAGTGCATGAAAATGGCCAATTTACTCACTCTGAGTTCTCAAAAAGGGTTTCTTCACCCCGGGAAGTTAATTAAATACCATTTGGAGGCATTTAATGTTCGAGCAAAAACGGCTGATTTTCGACAAAAGAGATAACACCCCCCCATTACGTCATGCTTCAGAAATGTGGAAAATGGTCCGTTTTCAAATGTTTTATTTTTGAACGTCAGTTCACATTTGTAGGTGGATCATCAGTGTTAGAGCTAAAATTAGCATGTTTAAAGTGATTTTCATGCTTCCAGGGGCTCGGGAAGTTAATTAAATACCATTTGGAGGCATTTAATGTTCGAGCAAAAACGGCTGATTTTCGACAAAAGAGATAACACCCCCCCATTACGTCATGCTTCAGAAATGTGGAAAATGGTCCGTTTTCAAATGTTTTATTTTTGAACGTCAGTTCACATTTGTAGGTGGATCATCAGTGTTAGAGCTAAAATTAGCATGTTTAAAGTGATTTTCATGCTTCCAGGGGCTCGGGAAGTTAATTAAATACCATTTGGAGGCATTTAATGTTCGAGCAAAAACGGCTGATTTTCGACAAAAGAGATAACACCCCCCCATTACGTCATGCTTCAGAAATGTGGAAAATGGTCCGTTTTCAAATGTTTTATTTTTGAACGTCAGTTCACATTTGTAGGTGGATCATCAGTGTTAGAGCTAAAATTAGCATGTTTAAAGTGATTTTCATGCTTCCAGGGGCTCGGGAAGTTAATTAAATACCATTTGGAGGCATTTAATGTTCGAGCAAAAACGGCTGATTTTCGACAAAAGAGATAACACCCCCCCATTACGTCATGCTTCAGAAATGTGGAAAATGGTCCGTTTTCAAATGTTTTATTTTTGAACGTCAGTTCACATTTGTAGGTGGATCATCAGTGTTAGAGATAAAATTAGCATGTTTAAAGTGATTTTCATGCTTCCAGGGGCCCAAAACACAAGATTTATGGGATGGTTAAAAGTGCATGAAAATGGCCAATTTACTCACTCTGAGTTCTCAAAAAGGGTTTCTTCACCCCGGGAAGTTAATTAAATACCATTTGGAGGCATTTAATGTTCGAGCAAAAACGGCTGATTTTCGACAAAAGAGATAACACCCCCCCATTACGTCATGCTTCAGAAATGTGGAAAATGGCCTGTTTTCAAATGTTTTATTTTTGAACGTCAGTTCACATTTGTAGGTGGATCATCAGTGTTAGAGCTAAAATTAGCATGTTTAAAGTGATTTTCATGCTTCCAGGGGCCCAAAACACAAGATTTATGGAATGGTTAAAAGTGCATGAAAATGGCCAATTTACTCACTCTGAGTTCTCAAAAAGGGTTTCTTCACCCCGGGAAGTTAATTAAATACCATTTGCAGGCATTTAATGTTCGAGCAAAAACGGCTGATTTTCGACAAAAGAGATAACACCCCCCCATTACGTCATGCTTCAGAAATGTGGAAAATGGTCCGTTTTCAAATGTTTTATTTTTGAACGTCAGTTCACATTTGTAGGTGGATCATCAGTGTTAGAGCTAAAATTAGCATGTTTAAAGTGATTTTCATGCTTCCAGGGGCTCGGGAAGTTAATTAAATACCATTTGGAGGCATTTAATGTTCGAGCAAAAACGGCTGATTTTCGACAAAAGAGATAACACCCCCTCATTACGTCATGCTTCAGAAATGTGGAAAATGGTCCGTTTTCAAATGTTTTATTTTTGAACGTCAGTTCACATTTGTAGGTGGATCATCAGTGTTAGAGCTAAAATTAGCATGTTTAAAGTGATTTTCATGCTTCCAGGGGCTCGGGAAGTTAATTAAATACCATTTGGAGGCATTTAATGTTCGAGCAAAAACGGCTGATTTTCGACAAAAGAGATAACACCCCCCCATTACGTCATGCTTCAGAAATGTGGAAAATGGTCCGTTTTCAAATGTTTTATTTTTGAACGTCAGTTCACATTTGTAGGTGGATCATCAGTGTTAGAGCTAAAATTAGCATGTTTAAAGTGATTTTCATGCTTCCAGGGGCCCAAAACACAAGATTTATGGAATGGTTAAAAGTGCATGAAAATGGCCAATTTACTCACTCTGAGTTTTCAAAAAGGGTTTCTTCACCCCGGGAAGTTAATTAAATACCATTTGGAGGCATTTAATGTTCGAGCAAAAACGGCTGATTTTCGACAAAAGAGATAACACCCCCCCATTACGTCATGCTTCAGAAATGTGGAAAATGGTCCGTTTTCAAATGTTTTATTTTTGAACGTCAGTTCACATTTGTAGGTGGATCATCAGTGTTAGAGCTAAAATTAGCATGTTTAAAGTGATTTTCATGCTTCCAGGGGCCCAAAACACAAGATTTATGGAATGGTTAAAAGTGCATGAAAATGGCCAATTTACTCACTCTGAGTTCTCAAAAAGGGTTTCTTCACCCCGGGAAGTTAATTAAATACCATTTGGAGGCATTTAATGTTCGAGCAAAAACGGCTGATTTTCGACAAAAGAGATAACACCCCCCCATTACGTCATGCTTCAGAAATGTGGAAAATGGTCCGTTTTCAAATGTTTTATTTTTGAACGTCAGTTCACATTTGTAGGTGGATCATCAGTGTTAGAGCTAAAATTAGCATGTTTAAAGTGATTTTCATGCTTCCAGGGGCCCAAAACACAAGATTTATGGAATGGTTAAAAGTGCATGAAAATGGCCAATTTACTCACTCTGAGTTCTCAAAAAGGGTTTCTTCACCCCGGGAAGTTAATTAAATACCATTTGGAGGCATTTAATGTTCGAGCAAAAACGGCTGATTTTCGACAAAAGAGATAACACCCCCCCATTACGTCATGCTTCAGAAATGTGGAAAATGGTCCGTTTTCAAATGTTTTATTTTTGAACGTCAGTTCACATTTGTAGGTGGATCATCAGTGTTAGAGCTAAAATTAGCATGTTTAAAGTGATTTTCATGCTTCCAGGGGCCCAAAACACAAGATTTATGGAATGGTTAAAAGTGCATGAAAATGGCCAATTTACTCACTCTGAGTTCTCAAAAAGGGTTTCTTCACCCCGGGAAGTTAATTAAATACCATTTGGAGGCATTTAATGTTCGAGCAAAAACGGCTGATTTTCGACAAAAGAGATAACACCCCCCCATTACGTCATGCTTCAGAAATGTGGAAAATGGTCCGTTTTCAAATGTTTTATTTTTGAACGTCAGTTCACATTTGTAGGTGGATCATCAGTGTTAGAGCTAAAATTAGCATGTTTAAAGTGATTTTCATGCTTCCAGGGGCTCGGGAAGTTAATTAAATACCATTTGGAGGCATTTAATGTTCGAGCAAAAACGGCTGATTTTCGACAAAAGAGATAACACCCCCCCATTACGTCATGCTTCAGAAATGTGGAAAATGGTCCGTTTTCAAATGTTTTATTTTTGAACGTCAGTTCACATTTGTAGGTGGATCATCAGTGTTAGAGCTAAAATTAGCATGTTTAAAGTGATTTTCATGCTTCCAGGGGCTCGGGAAGTTAATTAAATACCATTTGGAGGCATTTAATGTTCGAGCAAAAACGGCTGATTTTCGACAAAAGAGATAACACCCCCCCATTACGTCATGCTTCAGAAATGTGGAAAATGGTCCGTTTTCAAATGTTTTATTTTTGAACGTCAGTTCACATTTGTAGGTGGATCATCAGTGTTAGAGCTAAAATTAGCATGTTTAAAGTGATTTTCATGCTTCCAGGGGCTCGGGAAGTTAATTAAATACCATTTGGAGGCATTTAATGTTCGAGCAAAAACGGCTGATTTTCGACAAAAGAGATAACACCCCCCCATTACGTCATGCTTCAGAAATGTGGAAAATGGTCCGTTTTCAAATGTTTTATTTTTGAACGTCAGTTCACATTTGTAGGTGGATCATCAGTGTTAGAGATAAAATTAGCATGTTTAAAGTGATTTTCATGCTTCCAGGGGCCCAAAACACAAGATTTATGGGATGGTTAAAAGTGCATGAAAATGGCCAATTTACTCACTCTGAGTTCTCAAAAAGGGTTTCTTCACCCCGGGAAGTTAATTAAATACCATTTGGAGGCATTTAATGTTCGAGCAAAAACGGCTGATTTTCGACAAAAGAGATAACACCCCCCCATTACGTCATGCTTCAGAAATGTGGAAAATGGTCCGTTTTCAAATGTTTTATTTTTGAACGTCAGTTCACATTTGTAGGTGGATCATCAGTGTTAGAGCTAAAATTAGCATGTTTAAAGTGATTTTCATGCTTCCAGGGGCTCGGGAAGTTAATTAAATACCATTTGGAGGCATTTAATGTTCGAGCAAAAACGGCTGATTTTCGACAAAAGAGATAACACCCCCCCATTACGTCATGCTTCAGAAATGTGGAAAATGGTCCGTTTTCAAATGTTTTATTTTTGAACGTCAGTTCACATTTGTAGGTGGATCATCAGTGTTAGAGCTAAAATTAGCATGTTTAAAGTGATTTTCATGCTTCCAGGGGCCCAAAACACAAGATTTATGGAATGGTTAAAAGTGCATGAAAATGGCCAATTTACTCACTCTGAGTTCTCAAAAAGGGTTTCTTCACCCCGGGAAGTTAATTAAATACCATTTGGAGGCATTTAATGTTCGAGCAAAAACGGCTGATTTTCGACAAAAGAGATAACACCCCCCCATTACGTCATGCTTCAGAAATGTGGAAAATGGTCCGTTTTCAAATGTTTTATTTTTGAACGTCAGTTCACATTTGTAGGTGGATCATCAGTGTTAGAGCTAAAATTAGCATGTTTAAAGTGATTTTCATGCTTCCAGGGGCTCGGGAAGTTAATTAAATACCATTTGGAGGCATTTAATGTTCGAGCAAAAACGGCTGATTTTCGACAAAAGAGATAACACCCCCCCATTACGTCATGCTTCAGAAATGTGGAAAATGGTCCGTTTTCAAATGTTTTATTTTTGAACGTCAGTTCACATTTGTAGGTGGATCATCAGTGTTAGAGATAAAATTAGCATGTTTAAAGTGATTTTCATGCTTCCAGGGGCCCAAAACACAAGATTTATGGGATGGTTAAAAGTGCATGAAAATGGCCAATTTACTCACTCTGAGTTCTCAAAAAGGGTTTCTTCACCCCGGGAAGTTAATTAAATACCATTTGGAGGCATTTAATGTTCGAGCAAAAACGGCTGATTTTCGACAAAAGAGATAACACCCCCCCATTACGTCATGCTTCAGAAATGTGGAAAATGGCCTGTTTTCAAATGTTTTATTTTTGAACGTCAGTTCACATTTGTAGGTGGATCATCAGTGTTAGAGCTAAAATTAGCATGTTTAAAGTGATTTTCATGCTTCCAGGGGCCCAAAACACAAGATTTATGGAATGGTTAAAAGTGCATGAAAATGGCCAATTTACTCACTCTGAGTTCTCAAAAAGGGTTTCTTCACCCCGGGAAGTTAATTAAATACCATTTGGAGGCATTTAATGTTCGAGCAAAAACGGCTGATTTTCGACAAAAGAGATAACACCCCCCCATTACGTCATGCTTCAGAAATGTGGAAAATGGTCCGTTTTCAAATGTTTTATTTTTGAACGTCAGTTCACATTTGTAGGTGGATCATCAGTGTTAGAGCTAAAATTAGCATGTTTAAAGTGATTTTCATGCTTCCAGGGGCTCGGGAAGTTAATTAAATACCATTTGGAGGCATTTAATGTTCGAGCAAAAACGGCTGATTTTCGACAAAAGAGATAACACCCCCCCATTACGTCATGCTTCAGAAATGTGGAAAATGGTCCGTTTTCAAATGTTTTATTTTTGAACGTCAGTTCACATTTGTAGGTGGATCATCAGTGTTAGAGATAAAATTAGCATGTTTAAAGTGATTTTCATGCTTCCAGGGGCCCAAAACACAAGATTTATGGGATGGTTAAAAGTGCATGAAAATGGCCAATTTACTCACTCTGAGTTCTCAAAAAGGGTTTCTTCACCCCGGGAAGTTAATTAAATACCATTTGGAGGCATTTAATGTTCGAGCAAAAACGGCTGATTTTCGACAAAAGAGATAACACCCCCCCATTACGTCATGCTTCAGAAATGTGGAAAATGGCCTGTTTTCAAATGTTTTATTTTTGAACGTCAGTTCACATTTGTAGGTGGATCATCAGTGTTAGAGCTAAAATTAGCATGTTTAAAGTGATTTTCATGCTTCCAGGGGCCCAAAACACAAGATTTATGGAATGGTTAAAAGTGCATGAAAATGGCCAATTTACTCACTCTGAGTTCTCAAAAAGGGTTTCTTCACCCCGGGAAGTTAATTAAATACCATTTGGAGGCATTTAATGTTCGAGCAAAAACGGCTGATTTTCGACAAAAGAGATAACACCCCCCCATTACGTCATGCTTCAGAAATGTGGAAAATGGTCCGTTTTCAAATGTTTTATTTTTGAACGTCAGTTCACATTTGTAGGTGGATCATCAGTGTTAGAGCTAAAATTAGCATGTTTAAAGTGATTTTCATGCTTCCAGGGGCTCGGGAAGTTAATTAAATACCATTTGGAGGCATTTAATGTTCGAGCAAAAACGGCTGATTTTCGACAAAAGAGATAACACCCCCTCATTACGTCATGCTTCAGAAATGTGGAAAATGGTCCGTTTTCAAATGTTTTATTTTTGAACGTCAGTTCACATTTGTAGGTGGATCATCAGTGTTAGAGCTAAAATTAGCATGTTTAAAGTGATTTTCATGCTTCCAGGGGCTCGGGAAGTTAATTAAATACCATTTGGAGGCATTTAATGTTCGAGCAAAAACGGCTGATTTTCGACAAAAGAGATAACACCCCCCCATTACGTCATGCTTCAGAAATGTGGAAAATGGTCCGTTTTCAAATGTTTTATTTTTGAACGTCAGTTCACATTTGTAGGTGGATCATCAGTGTTAGAGCTAAAATTAGCATGTTTAAAGTGATTTTCATGCTTCCAGGGGCCCAAAACACAAGATTTATGGAATGGTTAAAAGTGCATGAAAATGGCCAATTTACTCACTCTGAGTTCTCAAAAAGGGTTTCTTCACCCCGGGAAGTTAATTAAATACCATTTGGAGGCATTTAATGTTCGAGCAAAAACGGCTGATTTTCGACAAAAGAGATAACACCCCCCCATTACGTCATGCTTCAGAAATGTGGAAAATGGTCCGTTTTCAAATGTTTTATTTTTGAACGTCAGTTCACATTTGTAGGTGGATCATCAGTGTTAGAGCTAAAATTAGCATGTTTAAAGTGATTTTCATGCTTCCAGGGGCTCGGGAAGTTAATTAAATACCATTTGGAGGCATTTAATGTTCGAGCAAAAACGGCTGATTTTCGACAAAAGAGATAACACCCCCCCATTACGTCATGCTTCAGAAATGTGGAAAATGGTCCGTTTTCAAATGTTTTATTTTTGAACGTCAGTTCACATTTGTAGGTGGATCATCAGTGTTAGAGCTAAAATTAGCATGTTTAAAGTGATTTTCAAGCTTCCAGGGGCTCGGGAAGTTAATTAAATACCATTTGGAGGCATTTAATGTTCGAGCAAAAACGGCTGATTTTCGACAAAAGAGATAACACCCCCCCATTACGTCATGCTTCAGAAATGTGGAAAATGGTCCGTTTTCAAATGTTTTATTTTTGAACGTCAGTTCACATTTGTAGGTGGATCATCAGTGTTAGAGCTAAAATTAGCATGTTTAAAGTGATTTTCATGCTTCCAGGGGCCCAAAACACAAGATTTATGGAATGGTTAAAAGTGCATGAAAATGGCCAATTTACTCACTCTGAGTTCTCAAAAAGGGTTTCTTCACCCCGGGAAGTTAATTAAATACCATTTGCAGGCATTTAATGTTCGAGCAAAAACGGCTGATTTTCGACAAAAGAGATAACACCCCCCCATTACGTCATGCTTCAGAAATGTGGAAAATGGTCCGTTTTCAAATGTTTTATTTTTGAACGTCAGTTCACATTTGTAGGTGGATCATCAGTGTTAGAGCTAAAATTAGCATGTTTAAAGTGATTTTCATGCTTCCAGGGGCTCGGGAAGTTAATTAAATACCATTTGGAGGCATTTAATGTTCGAGCAAAAACGGCTGATTTTCGACAAAAGAGATAACACCCCCTCATTACGTCATGCTTCAGAAATGTGGAAAATGGTCCGTTTTCAAATGTTTTATTTTTGAACGTCAGTTCACATTTGTAGGTGGATCATCAGTGTTAGAGCTAAAATTAGCATGTTTAAAGTGATTTTCATGCTTCCAGGGGCTCGGGAAGTTAATTAAATACCATTTGGAGGCATTTAATGTTCGAGCAAAAACGGCTGATTTTCGACAAAAGAGATAACACCCCCCCATTACGTCATGCTTCAGAAATGTGGAAAATGGTCCGTTTTCAAATGTTTTATTTTTGAACGTCAGTTCACATTTGTAGGTGGATCATCAGTGTTAGAGCTAAAATTAGCATGTTTAAAGTGATTTTCATGCTTCCAGGGGCCCAAAACACAAGATTTATGGAATGGTTAAAAGTGCATGAAAATGGCCAATTTACTCACTCTGAGTTCTCAAAAAGGGTTTCTTCACCCCGGGAAGTTAATTAAATACCATTTGCAGGCATTTAATGTTCGAGCAAAAACGGCTGATTTTCGACAAAAGAGATAACACCCCCCCATTACGTCATGCTTCAGAAATGTGGAAAATGGTCCGTTTTCAAATGTTTTATTTTTGAACGTCAGTTCACATTTGTAGGTGGATCATCAGTGTTAGAGCTAAAATTAGCATGTTTAAAGTGATTTTCATGCTTCCAGGGGCCCAAAACACAAGATTTATGGAATGGTTAAAAGTGCATGAAAATGGCCAATTTACTCACTCTGAGTTCTCAAAAAGGGTTTCTTCACCCCGGGAAGTTAATTAAATACCATTTGGAGGCATTTAATGTTCGAGCAAAAACGGCTGATTTTCGACAAAAGAGATAACACCCCCCCATTACGTCATGCTTCAGAAATGTGGAAAATGGTCCGTTTTCAAATGTTTTATTTTTGAACGTCAGTTCACATTTGTAGGTGGATCATCAGTGTTAGAGCTAAAATTAGCATGTTTAAAGTGATTTTCATGCTTCCAGGGGCTCGGGAAGTTAATTAAATACCATTTGGAGGCATTTAATGTTCGAGCAAAAACGGCTGATTTTCGACAAAAGAGATAACACCCCCCCATTACGTCATGCTTCAGAAATGTGGAAAATGGTCCGTTTTCAAATGTTTTATTTTTGAACGTCAGTTCACATTTGTAGGTGGATCATCAGTGTTAGAGCTAAAATTAGCATGTTTAAAGTGATTTTCATTCTTCCAGGGGCTCGGGAAGTTAATTAAATACCATTTGGAGGCATTTAATGTTCGAGCAAAAACGGCTGATTTTCGACAAAAGAGATAACACCCCCCCATTACGTCATGCTTCAGAAATGTGGAAAATGGTCCGTTTTCAAATGTTTTATTTTTGAACGTCAGTTCACATTTGTAGGTGGATCATCAGTGTTAGAGCTAAAATTAGCATGTTTAAAGTGATTTTCATGCTTCCAGGGGCCCAAAACACAAGATTTATGGAATGGTTAAAAGTGCATGAAAATGGCCAATTTACTCACTCTGAGTTCTCAAAAAGGGTTTCTTCACCCCGGGAAGTTAATTAAATACCATTTGGAGGCATTTAATGTTCGAGCAAAAACGGCTGATTTTCGACAAAAGAGATAACACCCCCCCATTACGTCATGCTTCAGAAATGTGGAAAATGGTCCGTTTTCAAATGTTTTATTTTTGAACGTCAGTTCACATTTGTATGTGGATCATCAGTGTTAGAGCTAAAATTAGCATGTTTAAAGTGATTTTCATGCTTCCAGGGGCCCAAAACACAAGATTTATGGAATGGTTAAAAGTGCATGAAAATGGCCAATTTACTCACTCTGAGTTCTCAAAAAGGGTTTCTTCACCCCGGGAAGTTAATTAAATACCATTTGGAGGCATTTAATGTTCGAGCAAAAACGGCTGATTTTCGACAAAAGAGATAACACCCCCCCATTACGTCATGCTTCAGAAATGTGGAAAGTGGTCCGTTTTCAAATGTTTTATTTTTGAACGTCAGTTCACATTTGTAGGTGGATCATCAGTGTTAGAGCTAAAATTAGCATGTTTAAAGTGATTTTCATGCTTCCAGGGGCTCGGGAAGTTAATTAAATACCATTTGGAGGCATTTAATGTTCGAGCAAAAACGGCTGATTTTCGACAAAAGAGATAACACCCCCCCATTACGTCATGCTTCAGAAATGTGGAAAATGGTCCGTTTTCAAATGTTTTATTTTTGAACGTCAGTTCACATTTGTAGGTGGATCATCAGTGTTAGAGCTAAAATTAGCATGTTTAAAGTGATTTTCATGCTTCCAGGGGCCCAAAACACAAGATTTATGGAATGGTTAAAAGTGCATGAAAATGGCCAATTTACTCACTCTGAGTTCTCAAAAAGGGTTTCTTCACCCCGGGAAGTTAATTAAATACCATTTGGAGGCATTTAATGTTCGAGCAAAAACGGCTGATTTTCGACAAAAGAGATAACACCCCCCCATTACGTCATGCTTCAGAAATGTGGAAAATGGTCCGTTTTCAAATGTTTTATTTTTGAACGTCAGTTCACATTTGTAGGTGGATCATCAGTGTTAGAGCTAAAATTAGCATGTTTAAAGTGATTTTCATGCTTCCAGGGGCTCGGGAAGTTGATTAAATACCATTTGGAGGCATTTAATGTTCGAGCAAAAACGGCTGATTTTCGACAAAAGAGATAACACCCCCCCATTACGTCATGCTTCAGAAATGTGGAAAATGGTCCGTTTTCAAATGTTTTATTTTTGAACGTCAGTTCACATTTGTAGGTGGATCATCAGTGTTAGAGCTAAAATTAGCATGTTTAAAGTGATTTTCATGCTTCCAGGGGCCCAAAACACAAGATTTATGGAATGGTTAAAAGTGCATGAAAATGGCCAATTTACTCACTCTGAGTTCTCAAAAAGGGTTTCTTCACCCCGGGAAGTTAATTAAATACCATTTGGAGGCATTTAATGTTCGAGCAAAAACGGCTGATTTTCGACAAAAGAGATAACACCCCCCCATTACGTCATGCTTCAGAAATGTGGAAAATGGTCCGTTTTCAAATGTTTTATTTTTGAACGTCAGTTCACATTTGTAGGTGGATCATCAGTGTTAGAGCTAAAATTAGCATGTTTAAAGTGATTTTCATGCTTCCAGGGGCCCAAAACACAAGATTTATGGAATGGTTAAAAGTGCATGAAAATGGCCAATTTACTCACTCTGAGTTCTCAAAAAGGGTTTCTTCACCCCGGGAAGTTAATTAAATACCATTTGGAGGCATTTAATGTTCGAGCAAAAACGGCTGATTTTCGACAAAAGAGATAACACCCCCCCATTACGTCATGCTTCAGAAATGTGGAAAATGGTCCGTTTTCAAATGTTTTATTTTTGAACGTCAGTTCACATTTGTAGGTGGATCATCAGTGTTAGAGCTAAAATTAGCATGTTTAAAGTGATTTTCATGCTTCCAGGGGCCCAAAACACAAGATTTATGGAATGGTTAAAAGTGCATGAAAATGGCCAATTTACTCACTCTGAGTTCTCAAAAAGGGTTTCTTCACCCCGGGAAGTTAATTAAATACCATTTGGAGGCATTTAATGTTCGAGCAAAAACGGCTGATTTTCGACAAAAGAGATAACACCCCCCCATTACGTCATGCTTCAGAAATGTGGAAAATGGTCCGTTTTCAAATGTTTTATTTTTGAACGTCAGTTCACATTTGTAGGTGGATCATCAGTGTTAGAGCTAAAATTAGCATGTTTAAAGTGATTTTCATGCTTCCAGGGGCTCGGGAAGTTAATTAAATACCATTTGGAGGCATTTAATGTTCAAGCAAAAACGGCTGATTTTCGACAAAAGAGATAACACCCCCCCATTACGTCATGCTTCAGAAATGTGGAAAATGGTCCGTTTTCAAATGTTTTATTTTTGAACGTCAGTTCACATTTGTAGGTGGATCATCAGTGTTAGAGCTAAAATTAGCATGTTTAAAGTGATTTTCATGCTTCCAGGGGCTCGGGAAGTTAATTAAATACCATTTGGAGGCATTTAATGTTCGAGCAAAAACGGCTGATTTTCGACAAAAGAGATAACACCCCCCCATTACGTCATGCTTCAGAAATGTGGAAAATGGTCCGTTTTCAAATGTTTTATTTTTGAACGTCAGTTCACATTTGTAGGTGGATCATCAGTGTTAGAGCTAAAATTAGCATGTTTAAAGTGATTTTCATGCTTCCAGGGGCTCGGGAAGTTAATTAAATACCATTTGGAGGCATTTAATGTTCGAGCAAAAACGGCTGATTTTCGACAAAAGAGATAACACCCCCCCATTACGTCATGCTTCAGAAATGTGGAAAATGGTCCGTTTTCAAATGTTTTATTTTTGAACGTCAGTTCACATTTGTAGGTGGATCATCAGTGTTAGAGCTAAAATTAGCATGTTTAAAGTGATTTTCATGCTTCCAGGGGCCCAAAACACAAGATTTATGGAATGGTTAAAAGTGCATGAAAATGGCCAATTTACTCACTCTGAGTTCTCAAAAAGGGTTTCTTCACCCCGGGAAGTTAATTAAATACCATTTGGAGGCATTTAATGTTCGAGCAAAAACGGCTGATTTTCGACAAAAGAGATAACACCCCCCCATTACGTCATGCTTCAGAAATGTGGAAAATGGTCCGTTTTCAAATGTTTTATTTTTGAACGTCAGTTCACATTTGTAGGTGGATCATCAGTGTTAGAGCTAAAATTAGCATGTTTAAAGTGATTTTCATGCTTCCAGGGGCCCAAAACACAAGATTTATGGAATGGTTAAAAGTGCATGAAAATGGCCAATTTACTCACTCTGAGTTCTCAAAAAGGGTTTCTTCACCCCGGGAAGTTAATTAAATACCATTTGGAGGCATTTAATGTTCGAGCAAAAACGGCTGATTTTCGACAAAAGAGATAACACCCCCCCATTACGTCATGCTTCAGAAATGTGGAAAATGGTCCGTTTTCAAATGTTTTATTTTTGAACGTCAGTTCACATTTGTAGGTGGATCATCAGTGTTAGAGCTAAAATTAGCATGTTTAAAGTGATTTTCATGCTTCCAGGGGCTCGGGAAGTTAATTAAATACCATTTGGAGGCATTTAATGTTCGAGCAAAAACGGCTGATTTTCGACAAAAGAGATAACACCCCCCCATTACGTCATGCTTCAGAAATGTGGAAAATGGTCCGTTTTCAAATGTTTTATTTTTGAACGTCAGTTCACATTTGTAGGTGGATCATCAGTGTTAGAGCTAAAATTAGCATGTTTAAAGTGATTTTCATGCTTCCAGGGGCCCAAAACACAAGATTTATGGAATGGTTAAAAGTGCATGAAAATGGCCAATTTACTCACTCTGAGTTCTCAAAAAGGGTTTCTTCACCCCGGGAAGTTAATTAAATACCATTTGGAGGCATTTAATGTTCGAGCAAAAACGGCTGATTTTCGACAAAAGAGATAACACCCCCCCATTACGTCATGCTTCAGAAATGTGGAAAATGGTCCGTTTTCAAATGTTTTATTTTTGAACGTCAGTTCACATTTGTAGGTGGATCATCAGTGTTAGAGCTAAAATTAGCATGTTTAAAGTGATTTTCATGCTTCCAGGGGCCCAAAACACAAGATTTATGGAATGGTTAAAAGTGCATGAAAATGGCCAATTTACTCACTCTGAGTTCTCAAAAAGGGTTTCTTCACCCCGGGAAGTTAATTAAATACCATTTTGAGGCATTTAATGTTCGAGCAAAAACGGCTGATTTTCGACAAAAGAGATAACACCCCCCATTACGTCATGCTTCAGAAATGTGGAAAATGGTCCGTTTTCAAATGTTTTATTTTTGAACGTCAGTTCACATTTGTAGGTGGATCATCAGTGTTAGAGCTAAAATTAGCATGTTTAAAGTGATTTTCATGCTTCCAGGGGCCCAAAACACAAGATTTATGGAATGGTTAAAAGTGCATGAAAATGGCCAATTTACTCACTCTGAGTTCTCAAAAAGGGTTTCTTCACCCCGGGAAGTTAATTAAATACCATTTGGAGGCATTTAATGTTCGAGCAAAAACGGCTGATTTTCGACAAAAGAGATAACACCCCCCCATTACGTCATGCTTCAGAAATGTGGAAAATGGTCCGTTTTCAAATGTTTTATTTTTGAACGTCAGTTCACATTTGTAGGTGGATCATCAGTGTTAGAGCTAAAATTAGCATGTTTAAAGTGATTTTCATGCTTCCAGGGGCTCGGGAAGTTAATTAAATACCATTTGGAGGCATTTAATGTTCGAGCAAAAACGGCTGATTTTCGACAAAAGAGATAACACCCCCCCATTACGTCATGCTTCAGAAATGGGATAATGGTCCGTTTTCAAATGTTTTATTTTTGAACGTCAGTTCACATTTGTAGGTGGATCATCAGTGTTAGAGCTAAAATTAGCATGTTTAAAGTGATTTTCATGCTTCCAGGGGCCCAAAACACAAGATTTATGGAATGGTTAAAAGTGCATGAAAATGGCCAATTTACTCACTCTGAGTTCTCAAAAAGGGTTTCTTCACCCCGGGAAGGTAATTAAATACCATTTGGAGGCATTTAATGTTCGAGCAAAAACGGCTGATTTTCGACAAAAGAGATAACACCCCCCCATTACGTCATGCTTCAGAAATGTGGAAAATGGTCCGTTTTCAAATGTTTTATTTTTGAACGTCAGTTCACATTTGTAGGTGGATCATCAGTGTTAGAGCTAAAATTAGCATGTTTAAAGTGATTTTCATGCTTCCAGGGGCCCAAAACACAAGATTTATGGAATGGTTAAAAATGCATGAAAATGGCCAATTTACTCACTCTGAGTTCTCAAAAAGGGTTTCTTCACCCCGGGAAGTTAATTAAATACCATTTGGAGGCATTTAATGTTCGAGCAAAAACGGCTGATTTTCGACAAAAGAGATAACACCCCCCCATTACGTCATGCTTCAGAAATGTGGAAAATGGTCCGTTTTCAAATGTTTTATTTTTGAACGTCAGTTCACATTTGTAGGTGGATCATCAGTGTTAGAGCTAAAATTAGCATGTTTAAAGTGATTTTCATGCTTCCAGGGGCCCAAAACACAAGATTTATGGAATGGTTAAAAGTGCATGAAAATGGCCAATTTACTCACTCTGAGTTCTCAAAAAGGGTTTCTTCACCCCGGGAAGTTAATTAAATACCATTTGGAGGCATTTAATGTTCGAGCAAAAACGGCTGATTTTCGACAAAAGAGATAACACCCCCCCATTACGTCATGCTTCAGAAATGTGGAAAATGGTCCGTTTTCAAATGTTTTATTTTTGAACGTCAGTTCACATTTGTAGGTGGATCATCAGTGTTAGAGCTAAAATTAGCATGTTTAAAGTGATTTTCATGCTTCCAGGGGCCCAAAACACAAGATTTATGGAATGGTTAAAAGTGCATGAAAATGGCCAATTTACTCACTCTGAGTTCTCAAAAAGGGTTTCTTCACCCCGGGAAGTTAATTAAATACCATTTGGAGGCATTTAATGTTCGAGCAAAAACGGCTGATTTTCGACAAAAGAGATAACACCCCCCCATTACGTCATGCTTCAGAAATGTGGAAAATGGTCCGTTTTCAAATGTTTTATTTTTGAACGTCAGTTCACATTTGTAGGTGGATCATCAGTGTTAGAGCTAAAATTAGCATGTTTAAAGTGATTTTCATGCTTCCAGGGGCCCAAAACACAAGATTTATGGAATGGTTAAAAGTGCATGAAAATGGCCAATTTACTCACTCTGAGTTCTCAAAAAGGGTTTCTTCACCCCGGGAAGTTAATTAAATACCATTTGGAGGCATTTAATGTTCGAGCAAAAACGGCTGATTTTCGACAAAAGAGATAACACCCCCCCATTACGTCATGCTTCAGAAATGTGGAAAATGGTCCGTTTTCAAATGTTTTATTTTTGAACGTCAGTTCACATTTGTAGGTGGATCATCAGTGTTAGAGCTAAAATTAGCATGTTTAAAGTGATTTTCATGCTTCCAGGGGCTCGGGAAGTTAATTAAATACCATTTGGAGGCATTTAATGTTCGAGCAAAAACGGCTGATTTTCGACAATAGAGATAACACCCCCCCATTACGTCATGCTTCAGAAATGTGGAAAATGGTCCGTTTTCAAATGTTTTATTTTTGAAACGTCAGTTCACATTTGTAGGTGGATCATCAGTGTTAGAGCTAAAATTAGCATGTTTAAAGTGATTTTCATGCTTCCAGGGGCTCGGGAAGTTAATTAAATACCATTTGGAGGCATTTAATGTTCGAGCAAAAACGGCTGATTTTCGACAAAAGAGATAACACCCCCCCATTACGTCATGCTTCAGAAATGTGGAAAATGGTCCGTTTTCAAATGTTTTATTTTTGAACGTCAGTTCACATTTGTAGGTGGATCATCAGTGTTAGAGCTAAAATTAGCATGTTTAAAGTGATTTTCATGCTTCCAGGGGCCCAAAACACAAGATTTATGGAATGGTTAAAAGTGCATGAAAATGGCCAATTTACTCACTCTGAGTTCTCAAAAAGGGTTTCTTCACCCCGGGAAGTTAATTAAATACCATTTGGAGGCATTTAATGTTCGAGCAAAAACGGCTGATTTTCGACAAAAGAGATAACACCCCCCCATTACGTCATGCTTCAGAAATGTGGAAAATGGTCCGTTTTCAAATGTTTTATTTTTGAACGTCAGTTCACATTTGTAGGTGGATCATCAGTGTTAGAGCTAAAATTAGCATGTTTAAAGTGATTTTCATGCTTCCAGGGGCCCAAAACACAAGATTTATGGAATGGTTAAAAGTGCATGAAAATGGCCAATTTACTCACTCTGAGTTCTCAAAAAGGGTTTCTTCACCCCGGGAAGTTAATTAAATACCATTTGGAGGCATTTAATGTTCGAGCAAAAACGGCTGATTTTCGACAAAAGAGATAACACCCCCCCATTACGTCATGCTTCAGAAATGTGGAAAATGGTCCGTTTTCAAATGTTTTATTTTTGAACGTCAGTTCACATTTGTAGGTGGATCATCAGTGTTAGAGCTAAAATTAGCATGTTTAAAGTGATTTTCATGCTTCCAGGGGCTCGGGAAGTTAATTAAATACCATTTGGAGGCATTTAATGTTCGAGCAAAAACGGCTGATTTTCGACAAAAGAGATAACACCCCCCCATTACGTCATGCTTCAGAAATGTGGAAAATGGTCCGTTTTCAAATGTTTTATTTTTGAACGTCAGTTCACATTTGTAGGTGGATCATCAGTGTTAGAGCTAAAATTAGCATGTTTAAAGTGATTTTCATGCTTCCAGGGGCTCGGGAAGTTAATTAAATACCATTTGGAGGCATTTAATGTTCGAGCAAAAACGGCTGATTTTCGACAAAAGAGATAACACCCCCCCATTACGTCATGCTTCAGAAATGTGGAAAATGGTCCGTTTTCAAATGTTTTATTTTTGAACGTCAGTTCACATTTGTAGGTGGATCATCAGTGTTAGAGCTAAAATTAGCATGTTTAAAGTGATTTTCATGCTTCCAGGGGCTCGGGAAGTTAATTAAATACCATTTGGAGGCATTTAATGTTCGAGCAAAAACGGCTGATTTTCGACAAAAGAGATAACACCCCCCCCATTACGTCATGCTTCAGAAATGTGGAAAATGGTCCGTTTTCAAATGTTTTATTTTTGAACGTCAGTTCACATTTGTAGGTGGATCATCAGTGTTAGAGCTAAAATTAGCATGTTTAAAGTGATTTTCATGCTTCCAGGGGCCCAAAACACAAGATTTATGGAATGGTTAAAAGTGCATGAAAATGGCCAATTTACTCACTCTGAGTTCTCAAAAAGGGTTTCTTCACCCCGGGAAGTTAATTAAATACCATTTGGAGGCATTTAATGTTCGAGCAAAAACGGCTGATTTTCGACAAAAGAGATAACACCCCCCCATTACGTCATGCTTCAGAAATGTGGAAAATGGTCCGTTTTCAAATGTTTTATTTTTGAACGTCAGTTCACATTTGTAGGTGGATCATCAGTGTTAGAGCTAAAATTAGCATGTTTAAAGTGATTTTCATGCTTCCAGGGGCTCGGGAAGTTAATTAAATACCATTTGGAGGCATTTAATATTCGAGCAAAAATGGCTGATTTTCGACAAAAGAGATAACACCCCCCCATTACGTCATGCTTCAGAAATGTGGAAAATGGTCCGTTTTCAAATGTTTTATTTTTGAACGTCAGTTCACATTTGTAGGTGGATCATCAGTGTTAGAGCTAAAATTAGCATGTTTAAAGTGATTTTCATGCTTCCAGGGGCTCGGGAAGTTAATGAAATACCATTTGGAGGCATTTAATGTTCGAGCAAAAACGGCTGATTTTCGACAAAAGAGATAACACCCCCCCATTACGTCATGCTTCAGAAATGTGGAAAATGGTCCGTTTTCAAATGTTTTATTTTTGAACGTCAGTTCACATTTGTAGGTGGATCATCAGTGTTAGAGCTAAAATTAGCATGTTTAAAGTGATTTTCATGCTTCCAGGGGCTCGGGAAGTTAATTAAATACCATTTGGAGGCATTTAATGTTCGAGCAAAAACGGCTGATTTTCGACAAAAGAGATAACACCCCCCCATTACGTCATGCTTCAGAAATGTGGAAAATGGTCCGTTTTCAAATGTTTTATTTTTGAACGTCAGTTCACATTTGTAGGTGGATCATCAGTGTTAGAGCTAAAATTAGCATGTTTAAAGTGATTTTCATGCTTCCAGGGGCTCGGGAAGTTAATTAAATACCATTTGGAGGCATTTAATGTTCGAGCAAAAACGGCTGATTTTCGACAAAAGAGATAACACCCCCCCATTACGTCATGCTTCAGAAATGTGGAAAATGGTCCGTTTTCAAATGTTTTATTTTTGAACGTCAGTTCACATTTGTAGGTGGATCATCAGTGTTAGAGCTAAAATTAGCATGTTTAAAGTGATTTTCATGCTTCCAGGGGCTCGGGAAGTTAATTAAATACCATTTGGAGGCATTTAATGTTCGAGCAAAAACGGCTGATTTTCGACAAAAGAGATAACACCCCCCCATTACGTCATGCTTCAGAAATGTGGAAAATGGTCCGTTTTCAAATGTTTTATTTTTGAACGTCAGTTCACATTTGTAGGTGGATCATCAGTGTTAGAGCTAAAATTAGCATGTTTAAAGTGATTTTCATGCTTCCAGGGGCTCGGGAAGTTAATTAAATACCATTTGGAGGCATTTAATGTTCGAGCAAAAACGGCTGATTTTCGACAAAAGAGATAACACCCCCCCATTACGTCATGCTTCAGAAATGTGGAAAATGGTCCGTTTTCAAATGTTTTATTTTTGAACGTCAGTTCACATTTGTAGGTGGATCATCAGTGTTAGAGCTAAAATTAGCATGTTTAAAGTGATTTTCATGCTTCCAGGGGCTCGGGAAGTTAATTAAATACCATTTGGAGGCATTTAATGTTCGAGCAAAAACGGCTGATTTTCGACAAAAGAGATAACACCCCCCCATTACGTCATGCTTCAGAAATGTGGAAAATGGTCCGTTTTCAAATGTTTTATTTTTGAACGTCAGTTCACATTTGTAGGTGGATCATCAGTGTTAGAGCTAAAATTAGCATGTTTAAAGTGATTTTCATGCTTCCAGGGGCCCAAAACACAAGATTTATGGAATGGTTAAAAGTGCATGAAAATGGCCAATTTACTCACTCTGAGTTCTCAAAAAGGGTTTCTTCACCCCGGGAAGTTAATTAAATACCATTTGGAGGCATTTAATGTTCGAGCAAAAACGGCTGATTTTCGACAAAAGAGATAACACCCCCCCATTACGTCATGCTTCAGAAATGTGGAAAATGGTCCGTTTTCAAATGTTTTATTTTTGAACGTCAGTTCACATTTGTAGGTGGATCATCAGTGTTAGAGCTAAAATTAGCATGTTTAAAGTGATTTTCATGCTTCCAGGGGCTCGGGAAGTTAATTAAATACCATTTGGAGGCATTTAATATTCGAGCAAAAATGGCTGATTTTCGACAAAAGAGATAACACCCCCCCATTACGTCATGCTTCAGAAATGTGGAAAATGGTCCGTTTTCAAATGTTTTATTTTTGAACGTCAGTTCACATTTGTAGGTGGATCATCAGTGTTAGAGCTAAAATTAGCATGTTTAAAGTGATTTTCATGCTTCCAGGGGCCCAAAACACAAGATTTATGGAATGGTTAAAAGTGCATGAAAATGGCCAATTTACTCACTCTGAGTTCTCAAAAAGGGTTTCTTCACCCCGGGAAGTTAATTAAATACCATTTGGAGGCATTTAATGTTCGAGCAAAAACGGCTGATTTTCGACAAAAGAGATAACACCCCCCCATTACGTCATGCTTCAGAAATGTGGAAAATGGTCCGTCAAATGTTTTATTTTTGAACGTCAGTTCACATTTGTAGGTGGATCATCAGTGTTAGAGCTAAAATTAGCATGTTTAAAGTGATTTTCATGCTTCCAGGGGCCCAAAACACAAGATTTATGGAATGGTTAAAAGTGCATGAAAATGGCCAATTTACTCACTCTGAGTTCTCAAAAAGGGTTTCTTCACCCCGGGAAGTTAATTAAATACCATTTGGAGGCATTTAATGTTCGAGCAAAAACGGCTGATTTTCGACAAAAGAGATAACACCCCCCCATTACGTCATGCTTCAGAAATGTGGAAAATGGTCCGTTTTCAAATGTTTTATTTTTGAACGTCAGTTCACATTTGTAGGTGGATCATCAGTGTTAGAGCTAAAATTAGCATGTTTAAAGTGATTTTCATGCTTCCAGGGGCTCGGGAAGTTAATTAAATACCATTTGGAGGCATTTAATGTTCGAGCAAAAACGGCTGATTTTCGACAATAGAGATAACACCCCCCCATTACGTCATGCTTCAGAAATGTGGAAAATGGTCCGTTTTCAAATGTTTTATTTTTGAACGTCAGTTCACATTTGTAGGTGGATCATCAGTGTTAGAGCTAAAATTAGCATGTTTAAAGTGATTTTCATGCTTCCAGGGGCTCGGGAAGTTAATTAAATACCATTTGGAGGCATTTAATGTTCGAGCAAAAACGGCTGATTTTCGACAAAAGAGATAACACCCCCCCATTACGTCATGCTTCAGAAATGTGGAAAATGGTCCGTTTTCAAATGTTTTATTTTTGAACGTCAGTTCACATTTGTAGGTGGATCATCAGTGTTAGAGCTAAAATTAGCATGTTTAAAGTGATTTTCATGCTTCCAGGGGCCCAAAACACAAGATTTATGGAATGGTTAAAAGTGCATGAAAATGGCCAATTTACTCACTCTGAGTTCTCAAAAAGGGTTTCTTCACCCCGGGAAGTTAATTAAATACCATTTGGAGGCATTTAATGTTCGAGCAAAAACGGCTGATTTTCGACAAAAGAGATAACACCCCCCCATTACGTCATGCTTCAGAAATGTGGAAAATGGTCCGTTTTCAAATGTTTTATTTTTGAACGTCAGTTCACATTTGTAGGTGGATCATCAGTGTTAGAGCTAAAATTAGCATGTTTAAAGTGATTTTCATGCTTCCAGGGGCCCAAAACACAAGATTTATGGAATGGTTAAAAGTGCATGAAAATGGCCAATTTACTCACTCTGAGTTCTCAAAAAGGGTTTCTTCACCCCGGGAAGTTAATTAAATACCATTTGGAGGCATTTAATGTTCGAGCAAAAACGGCTGATTTTCGACAAAAGAGATAACACCCCCCCATTACGTCATGCTTCAGAAATGTGGAAAATGGTCCGTTTTCAAATGTTTTATTTTTGAACGTCAGTTCACATTTGTAGGTGGATCATCAGTGTTAGAGCTAAAATTAGCATGTTTAAAGTGATTTTCATGCTTCCAGGGGCTCGGGAAGTTAATTAAATACCATTTGGAGGCATTTAATGTTCGAGCAAAAACGGCTGATTTTCGACAAAAGAGATAACACCCCCCCATTACGTCATGCTTCAGAAATGTGGAAAATGGTCCGTTTTCAAATGTTTTATTTTTGAACGTCAGTTCACATTTGTAGGTGGATCATCAGTGTTAGAGCTAAAATTAGCATGTTTAAAGTGATTTTCATGCTTCCAGGGGCTCGGGAAGTTAATTAAATACCATTTGGAGGCATTTAATGTTCGAGCAAAAACGGCTGATTTTCGACAAAAGAGATAACACCCCCCCATTACGTCATGCTTCAGAAATGTGGAAAATGGTCCGTTTTCAAATGTTTTATTTTTGAACGTCAGTTCACATTTGTAGGTGGATCATCAGTGTTAGAGCTAAAATTAGCATGTTTAAAGTGATTTTCATGCTTCCAGGGGCTCGGGAAGTTAATTAAATACCATTTGGAGGCATTTAATGTTCGAGCAAAAACGGCTGATTTTCGACAAAAGAGATAACACCCCCCCCATTACGTCATGCTTCAGAAATGTGGAAAATGGTCCGTTTTCAAATGTTTTATTTTTGAACGTCAGTTCACATTTGTAGGTGGATCATCAGTGTTAGAGCTAAAATTAGCATGTTTAAAGTGATTTTCATGCTTCCAGGGGCCCAAAACACAAGATTTATGGAATGGTTAAAAGTGCATGAAAATGGCCAATTTACTCACTCTGAGTTCTCAAAAAGGGTTTCTTCACCCCGGGAAGTTAATTAAATACCATTTGGAGGCATTTAATGTTCGAGCAAAAACGGCTGATTTTCGACAAAAGAGATAACACCCCCCCATTACGTCATGCTTCAGAAATGTGGAAAATGGTCCGTTTTCAAATGTTTTATTTTTGAACGTCAGTTCACATTTGTAGGTGGATCATCAGTGTTAGAGCTAAAATTAGCATGTTTAAAGTGATTTTCATGCTTCCAGGGGCTCGGGAAGTTAATTAAATACCATTTGGAGGCATTTAATATTCGAGCAAAAATGGCTGATTTTCGACAAAAGAGATAACACCCCCCCATTACGTCATGCTTCAGAAATGTGGAAAATGGTCCGTTTTCAAATGTTTTATTTTTGAACGTCAGTTCACATTTGTAGGTGGATCATCAGTGTTAGAGCTAAAATTAGCATGTTTAAAGTGATTTTCATGCTTCCAGGGGCTCGGGAAGTTAATGAAATACCATTTGGAGGCATTTAATGTTCGAGCAAAAACGGCTGATTTTCGACAAAAGAGATAACACCCCCCCATTACGTCATGCTTCAGAAATGTGGAAAATGGTCCGTTTTCAAATGTTTTATTTTTGAACGTCAGTTCACATTTGTAGGTGGATCATCAGTGTTAGAGCTAAAATTAGCATGTTTAAAGTGATTTTCATGCTTCCAGGGGCTCGGGAAGTTAATTAAATACCATTTGGAGGCATTTAATGTTCGAGCAAAAACGGCTGATTTTCGACAAAAGAGATAACACCCCCCCATTACGTCATGCTTCAGAAATGTGGAAAATGGTCCGTTTTCAAATGTTTTATTTTTGAACGTCAGTTCACATTTGTAGGTGGATCATCAGTGTTAGAGCTAAAATTAGCATGTTTAAAGTGATTTTCATGCTTCCAGGGGCTCGGGAAGTTAATTAAATACCATTTGGAGGCATTTAATGTTCGAGCAAAAACGGCTGATTTTCGACAAAAGAGATAACACCCCCCCATTACGTCATGCTTCAGAAATGTGGAAAATGGTCCGTTTTCAAATGTTTTATTTTTGAACGTCAGTTCACATTTGTAGGTGGATCATCAGTGTTAGAGCTAAAATTAGCATGTTTAAAGTGATTTTCATGCTTCCAGGGGCTCGGGAAGTTAATTAAATACCATTTGGAGGCATTTAATGTTCGAGCAAAAACGGCTGATTTTCGACAAAAGAGATAACACCCCCCCATTACGTCATGCTTCAGAAATGTGGAAAATGGTCCGTTTTCAAATGTTTTATTTTTGAACGTCAGTTCACATTTGTAGGTGGATCATCAGTGTTAGAGCTAAAATTAGCATGTTTAAAGTGATTTTCATGCTTCCAGGGGCTCGGGAAGTTAATTAAATACCATTTGGAGGCATTTAATGTTCGAGCAAAAACGGCTGATTTTCGACAAAAGAGATAACACCCCCCCATTACGTCATGCTTCAGAAATGTGGAAAATGGTCCGTTTTCAAATGTTTTATTTTTGAACGTCAGTTCACATTTGTAGGTGGATCATCAGTGTTAGAGCTAAAATTAGCATGTTTAAAGTGATTTTCATGCTTCCAGGGGCTCGGGAAGTTAATTAAATACCATTTGGAGGCATTTAATGTTCGAGCAAAAACGGCTGATTTTCGACAAAAGAGATAACACCCCCCCCATTACGTCATGCTTCAGAAATGTGGAAAATGGTCCGTTTTCAAATGTTTTATTTTTGAACGTCAGTTCACATTTGTAGGTGGATCATCAGTGTTAGAGCTAAAATTAGCATGTTTAAAGTGATTTTCATGCTTCCAGGGGCCCAAAACACAAGATTTATGGAATGGTTAAAAGTGCATGAAAATGGCCAATTTACTCACTCTGAGTTCTCAAAAAGGGTTTCTTCACCCCGGGAAGTTAATTAAATACCATTTGGAGGCATTTAATGTTCGAGCAAAAACGGCTGATTTTCGACAAAAGAGATAACACCCCCCCATTACGTCATGCTTCAGAAATGTGGAAAATGGTCCGTTTTCAAATGTTTTATTTTTGAACGTCAGTTCACATTTGTAGGTGGATCATCAGTGTTAGAGCTAAAATTAGCATGTTTAAAGTGATTTTCATGCTTCCAGGGGCTCGGGAAGTTAATTAAATACCATTTGGAGGCATTTAATATTCGAGCAAAAATGGCTGATTTTCGACAAAAGAGATAACACCCCCCCATTACGTCATGCTTCAGAAATGTGGAAAATGGTCCGTTTTCAAATGTTTTATTTTTGAACGTCAGTTCACATTTGTAGGTGGATCATCAGTGTTAGAGCTAAAATTAGCATGTTTAAAGTGATTTTCATGCTTCCAGGGGCTCGGGAAGTTAATGAAATACCATTTGGAGGCATTTAATGTTCGAGCAAAAACGGCTGATTTTCGACAAAAGAGATAACACCCCCCCATTACGTCATGCTTCAGAAATGTGGAAAATGGTCCGTTTTCAAATGTTTTATTTTTGAACGTCAGTTCACATTTGTAGGTGGATCATCAGTGTTAGAGCTAAAATTAGCATGTTTAAAGTGATTTTCATGCTTCCAGGGGCTCGGGAAGTTAATTAAATACCATTTGGAGGCATTTAATGTTCGAGCAAAAACGGCTGATTTTCGACAAAAGAGATAACACCCCCCCATTACGTCATGCTTCAGAAATGTGGAAAATGGTCCGTTTTCAAATGTTTTATTTTTGAACGTCAGTTCACATTTGTAGGTGGATCATCAGTGTTAGAGCTAAAATTAGCATGTTTAAAGTGATTTTCATGCTTCCAGGGGCTCGGGAAGTTAATTAAATACCATTTGGAGGCATTTAATGTTCGAGCAAAAACGGCTGATTTTCGACAAAAGAGATAACACCCCCCCATTACGTCATGCTTCAGAAATGTGGAAAATGGTCCGTTTTCAAATGTTTTATTTTTGAACGTCAGTTCACATTTGTAGGTGGATCATCAGTGTTAGAGCTAAAATTAGCATGTTTAAAGTGATTTTCATGCTTCCAGGGGCTCGGGAAGTTAATTAAATACCATTTGGAGGCATTTAATGTTCGAGCAAAAACGGCTGATTTTCGACAAAAGAGATAACACCCCCCCATTACGTCATGCTTCAGAAATGTGGAAAATGGTCCGTTTTCAAATGTTTTATTTTTGAACGTCAGTTCACATTTGTAGGTGGATCATCAGTGTTAGAGCTAAAATTAGCATGTTTAAAGTGATTTTCATGCTTCCAGGGGCCCAAAACACAAGATTTATGGAATGGTTAAAAGTGCATGAAAATGGCCAATTTACTCACTCTGAGTTCTCAAAAAGGGTTTCTTCACCCCGGGAAGTTAATTAAATACCATTTGGAGGCATTTAATGTTCGAGCAAAAACGGCTGATTTTCGACAAAAGAGATAACACCCCCCCATTACGTCATGCTTCAGAAATGTGGAAAATGGTCCGTTTTCAAATGTTTTATTTTTGAACGTCAGTTCACATTTGTAGGTGGATCATCAGTGTTAGAGCTAAAATTAGCATGTTTAAAGTGATTTTCATGCTTCCAGGGGCTCGGGAAGTTAATTAAATACCATTTGGAGGCATTTAATGTTCGAGCAAAAACGGCTGATTTTCGACAAAAGAGATAACACCCCCCCATTACGTCATGCTTCAGAAATGTGGAAAATGGTCCGTTTTCAAATGTTTTATTTTTGAACGTCAGTTCACATTTGTAGGTGGATCATCAGTGTTAGAGCTAAAATTAGCATGTTTAAAGTGATTTTCATGCTTCCAGGGGCTCGGGAAGTTAATTAAATACCATTTGGAGGCATTTAATGTTCGAGCAAAAACGGCTGATTTTCGACAAAAGAGATAACACCCCCCCATTACGTCATGCTTCAGAAATGTGGAAAATGGTCCGTTTTCAAATGTTTTATTTTTGAACGTCAGTTCACATTTGTAGGTGGATCATCAGTGTTAGAGCTAAAATTAGCATGTTTAAAGTGATTTTCATGCTTCCAGGGGCTCGGGAAGTTAATTAAATACCATTTGGAGGCATTTAATGTTCGAGCAAAAACGGCTGATTTTCGACAAAAGAGATAACACCCCCCCATTACGTCATGCTTCAGAAATGTGGAAAATGGTCCGTTTTCAAATGTTTTATTTTTGAACGTCAGTTCACATTTGTAGGTGGATCATCAGTGTTAGAGCTAAAATTAGCATGTTTAAAGTGATTTTCATGCTTCCAGGGGCTCGGGAAGTTAATTAAATACCATTTGGAGGCATTTAATGTTCGAGCAAAAACGGCTGATTTTCGACAAAAGAGACAACACCCCCCCATTACGTCATGCTTCAGAAATGTGGAAAATGGTCCGTTTTCAAATGTTTTATTTTTGAACGTCAGTTCACATTTGTAGGTGGATCATCAGTGTTAGAGCTAAAATTAGCATGTTTAAAGTGATTTTCATGCTTCCAGGGGCTCGGGAAGTTAATTAAATACCATTTGGAGGCATTTAATGTTCGAGCAAAAACGGCTGATTTTCGACAAAAGAGATAACACCCCCCCATTACGTCATGCTTCAGAAATGTGGAAAATGGTCCGTTTTCAAATGTTTTATTTTTGAACGTCAGTTCACATTTGTAGGTGGATCATCAGTGTTAGAGCTAAAATTAGCATGTTTAAAGTGATTTTCATGCTTCCAGGGGCCCAAAACACAAGATTTATGGAATGGTTAAAAGTGCATGAAAATGGCCAATTTACTCACTCTGAGTTCTCAAAAAGGGTTTCTTCACCCCGGGAAGTTAATTAAATACCATTTGGAGGCATTTAATGTTCGAGCAAAAACGGCTGATTTTCGACAAAAGAGATAACACCCCCCCATTACGTCATGGTTCAGAAATATGGAAAATGGTCCGTTTTCAAATGTTTTATTTTTGAACGTCAGTTCACATTTGTAGGTGGATCATCAGTGTTAGAGCTAAAATTAGCATGTTTAAAGTGATTTTCATGCTTCCAGGGGCTCGGGAAGTTAATTAAATACCATTTGGAGGCATTTAATGTTCGAGCAAAAACGGCTGATTTTCGACAAAAGAGATAACACCCCCCCATTACGTCATGCTTCAGAAATGTGGAAAATGGAACGTTTTCAAATGTTTTATTTTTGAACGTCAGTTCACATTTGTAGGTGGATCATCAGTGTTAGAGCTAAAATTAGCATGTTTAAAGTGATTTTCATGCTCCCAGGGGCCCAAAACACAAGATTTATGGAATGGTTAAAAGTGCATGAAAATGGCCAATTTACTCACTCTGAGTTCTCAAAAAGGGTTTCTTCACCCCGGGAAGTTAATTAAATACCATTTGGAGGCATTTAATGTTCGAGCAAAAACGGCTGATTTTCGACAAAAGAGATAACACCCCCCCATTACGTCATGCTTCAGAAATGTGGAAAATGGTCCGTTTTCAAATGTTTTATTTTTGAACGTCAGTTCACATTTGTAGGTGCATCATCAGTGTTAGAGCTAAAATTAGCATGTTTAAAGTGATTTTCATGCTTCCAGGGGCTCGGGAAGTTAATTAAATACCATTTGGAGGCATTTAATGTTCGAGCAAAAACGGCTGATTTTCGACAAAAGAGATAACACCCCCCCATTACGTCATGCTTCAGAAATGTGGAAAATGGTCCGTTTTCAAATGTTTTATTTTTGAACGTCAGTTCACATTTGTAGGTGGATCATCAGTGTTAGAGCTAAAATTAGCATGTTTAAAGTGATTTTCATGCTTCCAGGGGCCCAAAACACAAGATTTATGGAATGGTTAAAAGTGCATGAAAATGGCCAATTTACTCACTCTGAGTTCTCAAAAAGGGTTTCTTCACCCCGGGAAGTTAATTAAATACCATTTGGAGGCATTTAATGTTCGAGCAAAAACGGCTGATTTTCGACAAAAGAGATAACACCCCCCCATTACGTCATGCTTCAGAAATGTGGAAAATGGTCCGTTTTCAAATGTTTTATTTTTGAACGTCAGTTCACATTTGTAGGTGGATCATCAGTGTTAGAGCTAAAATTAGCATGTTTAAAGTGATTTTCATGCTTCCAGGGGCTCGGGAAGTTAATTAAATACCATTTGGAGGCATTTAATGTTCGAGCAAAAATGGCTGATTTTCGACAAAAGAGATAACACCCCCCCCATTACGTCATGCTTCAGAAATGTGGAAAATGGTCCGTTTTCAAATGTTTTATTTTTGAACGTCAGTTCACATTTGTAGGTGGATCATCAGTGTTAGAGCTAAAATTAGCATGTTTAAAGTGATTTTCATGCTTCCAGGGGCTCGGGAAGTTAATTAAATACCATTTGGAGGCATTTAATGTTCGAGCAAAAACGGCTGATTTTCGACAAAAGAGATAACACCCCCCCATTACGTCATGCTTCAGAAATGTGGAAAATGGTCCGTTTTCAAATGTTTTATTTTTGAACGTCAGTTCACATTTGTAGGTGGATCATCAGTGTTAGAGCTAAAATTAGCATGTTTAAAGTGATTTTCATGCTTCCAGGGGCTCGGGAAGTTAATTAAATACCATTTGGAGGCATTTAATGTTCGAGCAAAAACGGCTGATTTTCGACAAAAGAGATAACACCCCCCCATTACGTCATGCTTCAGAAATGTGGAAAATGGTCCGTTTTCAAATGTTTTATTTTTGAACGTCAGTTCACATTTGTAGGTGGATCATCAGTGTTAGAGCTAAAATTAGCATGTTTAAAGTGATTTTCATGCTTCCAGGGGCTCGGGAAGTTAATTAAATACCATTTGGAGGCATTTAATGTTCGAGCAAAAACGGCTGATTTTCGACAAAAGAGATAACACCCCCCCATTACGTCATGCTTCAGAAATGTGGAAAATGGTCCGTTTTCAAATGTTTTATTTTTGAACGTCAGTTCACATTTGTAGGTGGATCATCAGTGTTAGAGCTAAAATTAGCATGTTTAAAGTGATTTTCATGCTTCCAGGGGCTCGGGAAGTTAATTAAATACCATTTGGAGGCATTTAATGTTCGAGCAAAAACGGCTGATTTTCGACAAAAGAGATAACACCCCCCCATTACGTCATGCTTCAGAAATGTGGAAAATGGTCCGTTTTCAAATGTTTTATTTTTGAACGTCAGTTCAAATTTGTAGGTGGATCATCAGTGTTAGAGCTAAAATTAGCATGTTTAAAGTGATTTTCATGCTTCCAGGGGCTCGGGAAGTTAATTAAATACCATTTGGAGGCATTTAATGTTCGAGCAAAAACGGCTGATTTTCGACAAAAGAGATAACACCCCCCCATTACGTCATGCTTCAGAAATGTGGAAAATGGTCCGTTTTCAAATGTTTTATTTTTGAACGTCAGTTCACATTTGTAGGTGGATCATCAGTGTTAGAGCTAAAATTAGCATGTTTAAAGTGATTTTCATGCTTCCAGGGGCCCAAAACACAAGATTTATGGAATGGTTAAAAGTGCATGAAAATGGCCAATTTACTCACTCTGAGTTCTCAAAAAGGGTTTCTTCACCCCGGGAAGTTAATTAAATACCATTTGGAGGCATTTAATGTTCGAGCAAAAACGGCTGATTTTCGACAAAAGAGATAACACCCCCCCATTACGTCATGCTTCAGAAATGTGGAAAATGGTCCGTTTTCAAATGTTTTATTTTTGAACGTCAGTTCACATTTGTAGGTGGATCATCAGTGTTAGAGCTAAAATTAGCATGTTTAAAGTGATTTTCATGCTTCCAGGGGCTCGGGAAGTTAATTAAATACCATTTGGAGGCATTTAATGTTCGAGCAAAAATGGCTGATTTTCGACAAAAGAGATAACACCCCCCCATTACGTCATGCTTCAGAAATGTGGAAAATGGTCCGTTTTCAAATGTTTTATTTTTGAACGTCAGTTCACATTTGTAGGTGGATCATCAGTGTTAGAGCTAAAATTAGCATGTTTAAAGTGATTTTCATGCTTCCAGGGGCCCAAAACACAAGATTTATGGAATGGTTAAAAGTGCATGAAAATGGCCAATTTACTCACTCTGAGTTCTCAAAAAGGGTTTCTTCACCCCGGGAAGTTAATTAAATACCATTTGGAGGCATTTAATGTTCGAGCAAAAACGGCTGATTTTCGACAAAAGAGATAACACCCCCCCATTACGTCATGCTTCAGAAATGTGGAAAATGGTCCGTTTTCAAATGTTTTATTTTTGAACGTCAGTTCACATTTGTAGGTGGATCATCAGTGTTAGAGCTAAAATTAGCATGTTTAAAGTGATTTTCATGCTTCCAGGGGCTCGGGAAGTTAATTAAATACCATTTGGAGGCATTTAATGTTCGAGCAAAAACGGCTGATTTTCGACAAAAGAGATAACACCCCCCCATTACGTAATGCTTCAGAAATGTGGAAAATGGTCCGTTTTCAAATGTTTTATTTTTGAACGTCAGTTCACATTTGTAGGTGGATCATCAGTGTTAGAGCTAAAATTAGCATGTTTAAAGTGATTTTCATGCTTCCAGGGGCTCGGGAAGTTAATTAAATACCATTTGGAGGCATTTAATGTTCGAGCAAAAACGGCTGATTTTCGACAAAAGAGATAACACCCCCCCATTACGTCATGCTTCAGAAATGTGGAAAATGGTCCGTTTTCAAATGGTTTATTTTTGAACGTCAGTTCACATTTGTAGGTGGATCATCAGTGTTAGAGCTAAAATTAGCATGTTTAAAGTGATTTTCATGCTTCCAGGGGCTCGGGAAGTTAATTAAATACCATTTGGAGGCATTTAATGTTCGAGCAAAAACGGCTGATTTTCGACAAAAGAGATAACACCCCCCCATTACGTCATGCTTCAGAAATGTGGAAAATGGTCCGTTTTCAAATGTTTTATTTTTGAACGTCAGTTCACATTTGTAGGTGGATCATCAGTGTTAGAGCTAAAATTAGCATGTTTAAAGTGATTTTCATGCTTCCAGGGGCTCGGGAAGTTAATTAAATACCATTTGGAGGCATTTAATGTTCAAGCAAAAACGGCTGATTTTCGACAAAAGAGATAACACCCCCCCATTACGTCATGCTTCAGAAATGTGGAAAATGGTCCGTTTTCAAATGTTTTATTTTTGAACGTCAGTTCACATTTGTAGGTGGATCATCAGTGTTAGAGCTAAAATTAGCATGTTTAAAGTGATTTTCATGCTTCCAGGGGCCCAAAACACAAGATTTATGGAATGGTTAAAAGTGCATGAAAATGGCCAATTTACTCACTCTGAGTTCTCAAAAAGGGTTTCTTCACCCCGGGAAGTTAATTAAATACCATTTGGAGGCATTTAATGTTCGAGCAAAAACAGCTGATTTTCGACAAAAGAGATAACACCCCCCCATTACGTCATGCTTCAGAAATGTGGAAAATGGTCCGTTTTCAAATGTTTTATTTTTGAACGTCAGTTCACATTTGTAGGTGGATCATCAGTGTTAGAGCTAAAATTAGCATGTTTAAAGTGATTTTCATGCTTCCAGGGGCTCGGGAAGTTAATTAAATACCATTTGGAGGCATTTAATGTTCGAGCAAAAACGGCTGATTTTCGACAAAAGAGATAACACCCCCCCATTACGTCATGCTTCAGAAATGTGGAAAATGGTCCGTTTTCAAATGTTTTATTTTTGAACGTCAGTTCACATTTGTAGGTGGATCATCAGTGTTAGAGCTAAAATTAGCATGTTTAAAGTGATTTTCATGCTTCCAGGGGCCCAAAACACAAGATTTATGGAATGGTTAAAAGTGCATGAAAATGGCCAATTTACTCACTCTGAGTTCTCAAAAAGGGTTTCTTCACCCCGGGAAGTTAATTAAATACCATTTGGAGGCATTTAATGTTCGAGCAAAAACGGCTGATTTTCGACAAAAGAGATAACACCCCCCCATTACGTCATGCTTCAGAAATGTGGAAAATGGTCCGTTTTCAAATGTTTTATTTTTGAACGTCAGTTCACATTTGTAGGTGGATCATCAGTGTTAGAGCTAAAATTAGCATGTTTAAAGTGATTTTCATGCTTCCAGGGGCTCGGGAAGTTAATTAAATACCATTTGGAGGCATTTAATGTTCGAGCAAAAACGGCTGATTTTCGACAAAAGAGATAACACCCCCCCATTACGTCATGCTTCAGAAATGTGGAAAATGGTCCGTTTTCAAATGTTTTATTTTTGAACGTCAGTTCACATTTGTAGGTGGATCATCAGTGTTAGAGCTAAAATTAGCATGTTTAAAGTGATTTTCATGCTTCCAGGGGCTCGGGAAGTTAATTAAATACCATTTGGAGGCATTTAATGTTCGAGCAAAAACGGCTGATTTTCGACAAAAGAGATAACACCCCCCCATTACGTCATGCTTCAGAAATGTGGAAAATGGTCCGTTTTCAAATGTTTTATTTTTGAACGTCAGTTCACATTTGTAGGTGGATCATCAGTGTTAGAGCTAAAATTAGCATGTTTAAAGTGATTTTCATGCTTCCAGGGGCTCGGGAAGTTAATTAAATACCATTTGGAGGCATTTAATGTTCGAGCAAAAACGGCTGATTTTCGACAAAAGAGATAACACCCCCCCATTACGTCATGCTTCAGAAATGTGGAAAATGGTCCGTTTTCAAATGTTTTATTTTTGAACGTCAGTTCACATTTGTAGGTGGATCATCAGTGTTAGAGCTAAAATTAGCATGTTTAAAGTGATTTTCATGCTTCCAGGGGCTCGGGAAGTTAATTAAATACCATTTGGAGGCATTTAATGTTCGAGCAAAAACGGCTGATTTTCGACAAAAGAGATAACACCCCCCCATTACGTCATGCTTCAGAAATGTGGAAAATGGTCCGTTTTCAAATGTTTTATTTTTGAACGTCAGTTCACATTTGTAGGTGGATCATCAGTGTTAGAGCTAAAATTAGCATGTTTAAAGTGATTTTCATGCTTCCAGGGGCTCGGGAAGTTAATTAAATACCATTTGGAGGCATTTAATGTTCGAGCAAAAACGGCTGATTTTCGACAAAAGAGATAACACCCCCCCCATTACGTCATGCTTCAGAAATGTGGAAAATGGTCCGTTTTCAAATGTTTTATTTTTGAACGTCAGTTCACATTTGTAGGTGGATCATCAGTGTTAGAGCTAAAATTAGCATGTTTAAAGTGATTTTCATGCTTCCAGGGGCCCAAAACACAAGATTTATGGAATGGTTAAAAGTGCATGAAAATGGCCAATTTACTCACTCTGAGTTCTCAAAAAGGGTTTCTTCACCCCGGGAAGTTAATTAAATACCATTTGGAGGCATTTAATGTTCGAGCAAAAACGGCTGATTTTCGACAAAAGAGATAACACCCCCCCATTACGTCATGCTTCAGAAATGTGGAAAATGGTCCGTTTTCAAATGTTTTATTTTTGAACGTCAGTTCACATTTGTAGGTGGATCATCAGTGTTAGAGCTAAAATTAGCATGTTTAAAGTGATTTTCATGCTTCCAGGGGCTCGGGAAGTTAATTAAATACCATTTGGAGGCATTTAATATTCGAGCAAAAATGGCTGATTTTCGACAAAAGAGATAACACCCCCCCATTACGTCATGCTTCAGAAATGTGGAAAATGGTCCGTTTTCAAATGTTTTATTTTTGAACGTCAGTTCACATTTGTAGGTGGATCATCAGTGTTAGAGCTAAAATTAGCATGTTTAAAGTGATTTTCATGCTTCCAGGGGCTCGGGAAGTTAATGAAATACCATTTGGAGGCATTTAATGTTCGAGCAAAAACGGCTGATTTTCGACAAAAGAGATAACACCCCCCCATTACGTCATGCTTCAGAAATGTGGAAAATGGTCCGTTTTCAAATGTTTTATTTTTGAACGTCAGTTCACATTTGTAGGTGGATCATCAGTGTTAGAGCTAAAATTAGCATGTTTAAAGTGATTTTCATGCTTCCAGGGGCTCGGGAAGTTAATTAAATACCATTTGGAGGCATTTAATGTTCGAGCAAAAACGGCTGATTTTCGACAAAAGAGATAACACCCCCCCATTACGTCATGCTTCAGAAATGTGGAAAATGGTCCGTTTTCAAATGTTTTATTTTTGAACGTCAGTTCACATTTGTAGGTGGATCATCAGTGTTAGAGCTAAAATTAGCATGTTTAAAGTGATTTTCATGCTTCCAGGGGCTCGGGAAGTTAATTAAATACCATTTGGAGGCATTTAATGTTCGAGCAAAAACGGCTGATTTTCGACAAAAGAGATAACACCCCCCCATTACGTCATGCTTCAGAAATGTGGAAAATGGTCCGTTTTCAAATGTTTTATTTTTGAACGTCAGTTCACATTTGTAGGTGGATCATCAGTGTTAGAGCTAAAATTAGCATGTTTAAAGTGATTTTCATGCTTCCAGGGGCTCGGGAAGTTAATTAAATACCATTTGGAGGCATTTAATGTTCGAGCAAAAACGGCTGATTTTCGACAAAAGAGATAACACCCCCCCATTACGTCATGCTTCAGAAATGTGGAAAATGGTCCGTTTTCAAATGTTTTATTTTTGAACGTCAGTTCACATTTGTAGGTGGATCATCAGTGTTAGAGCTAAAATTAGCATGTTTAAAGTGATTTTCATGCTTCCAGGGGCCCAAAACACAAGATTTATGGAATGGTTAAAAGTGCATGAAAATGGCCAATTTACTCACTCTGAGTTCTCAAAAAGGGTTTCTTCACCCCGGGAAGTTAATTAAATACCATTTGGAGGCATTTAATGTTCGAGCAAAAACGGCTGATTTTCGACAAAAGAGATAACACCCCCCCATTACGTCATGCTTCAGAAATGTGGAAAATGGTCCGTTTTCAAATGTTTTATTTTTGAACGTCAGTTCACATTTGTAGGTGGATCATCAGTGTTAGAGCTAAAATTAGCATGTTTAAAGTGATTTTCATGCTTCCAGGGGCTCGGGAAGTTAATTAAATACCATTTGGAGGCATTTAATGTTCGAGCAAAAACGGCTGATTTTCGACAAAAGAGATAACACCCCCCCATTACGTCATGCTTCAGAAATGTGGAAAATGGTCCGTTTTCAAATGTTTTATTTTTGAACGTCAGTTCACATTTGTAGGTGGATCATCAGTGTTAGAGCTAAAATTAGCATGTTTAAAGTGATTTTCATGCTTCCAGGGGCTCGGGAAGTTAATTAAATACCATTTGGAGGCATTTAATGTTCGAGCAAAAACGGCTGATTTTCGACAAAAGAGATAACACCCCCCCATTACGTCATGCTTCAGAAATGTGGAAAATGGTCCGTTTTCAAATGTTTTATTTTTGAACGTCAGTTCACATTTGTAGGTGGATCATCAGTGTTAGAGCTAAAATTAGCATGTTTAAAGTGATTTTCATGCTTCCAGGGGCTCGGGAAGTTAATTAAATACCATTTGGAGGCATTTAATGTTCGAGCAAAAACGGCTGATTTTCGACAAAAGAGATAACACCCCCCCATTACGTCATGCTTCAGAAATGTGGAAAATGGTCCGTTTTCAAATGTTTTATTTTTGAACGTCAGTTCACATTTGTAGGTGGATCATCAGTGTTAGAGCTAAAATTAGCATGTTTAAAGTGATTTTCATGCTTCCAGGGGCTCGGGAAGTTAATTAAATACCATTTGGAGGCATTTAATGTTCGAGCAAAAACGGCTGATTTTCGACAAAAGAGACAACACCCCCCCATTACGTCATGCTTCAGAAATGTGGAAAATGGTCCGTTTTCAAATGTTTTATTTTTGAACGTCAGTTCACATTTGTAGGTGGATCATCAGTGTTAGAGCTAAAATTAGCATGTTTAAAGTGATTTTCATGCTTCCAGGGGCTCGGGAAGTTAATTAAATACCATTTGGAGGCATTTAATGTTCGAGCAAAAACGGCTGATTTTCGACAAAAGAGATAACACCCCCCCATTACGTCATGCTTCAGAAATGTGGAAAATGGTCCGTTTTCAAATGTTTTATTTTTGAACGTCAGTTCACATTTGTAGGTGGATCATCAGTGTTAGAGCTAAAATTAGCATGTTTAAAGTGATTTTCATGCTTCCAGGGGCCCAAAACACAAGATTTATGGAATGGTTAAAAGTGCATGAAAATGGCCAATTTACTCACTCTGAGTTCTCAAAAAGGGTTTCTTCACCCCGGGAAGTTAATTAAATACCATTTGGAGGCATTTAATGTTCGAGCAAAAACGGCTGATTTTCGACAAAAGAGATAACACCCCCCCATTACGTCATGGTTCAGAAATATGGAAAATGGTCCGTTTTCAAATGTTTTATTTTTGAACGTCAGTTCACATTTGTAGGTGGATCATCAGTGTTAGAGCTAAAATTAGCATGTTTAAAGTGATTTTCATGCTTCCAGGGGCTCGGGAAGTTAATTAAATACCATTTGGAGGCATTTAATGTTCGAGCAAAAACGGCTGATTTTCGACAAAAGAGATAACACCCCCCCATTACGTCATGCTTCAGAAATGTGGAAAATGGAACGTTTTCAAATGTTTTATTTTTGAACGTCAGTTCACATTTGTAGGTGGATCATCAGTGTTAGAGCTAAAATTAGCATGTTTAAAGTGATTTTCATGCTCCCAGGGGCCCAAAACACAAGATTTATGGAATGGTTAAAAGTGCATGAAAATGGCCAATTTACTCACTCTGAGTTCTCAAAAAGGGTTTCTTCACCCCGGGAAGTTAATTAAATACCATTTGGAGGCATTTAATGTTCGAGCAAAAACGGCTGATTTTCGACAAAAGAGATAACACCCCCCCATTACGTCATGCTTCAGAAATGTGGAAAATGGTCCGTTTTCAAATGTTTTATTTTTGAACGTCAGTTCACATTTGTAGGTGCATCATCAGTGTTAGAGCTAAAATTAGCATGTTTAAAGTGATTTTCATGCTTCCAGGGGCTCGGGAAGTTAATTAAATACCATTTGGAGGCATTTAATGTTCGAGCAAAAACGGCTGATTTTCGACAAAAGAGATAACACCCCCCCATTACGTCATGCTTCAGAAATGTGGAAAATGGTCCGTTTTCAAATGTTTTATTTTTGAACGTCAGTTCACATTTGTAGGTGGATCATCAGTGTTAGAGCTAAAATTAGCATGTTTAAAGTGATTTTCATGCTTCCAGGGGCCCAAAACACAAGATTTATGGAATGGTTAAAAGTGCATGAAAATGGCCAATTTACTCACTCTGAGTTCTCAAAAAGGGTTTCTTCACCCCGGGAAGTTAATTAAATACCATTTGGAGGCATTTAATGTTCGAGCAAAAACGGCTGATTTTCGACAAAAGAGATAACACCCCCCCATTACGTCATGCTTCAGAAATGTGGAAAATGGTCCGTTTTCAAATGTTTTATTTTTGAACGTCAGTTCACATTTGTAGGTGGATCATCAGTGTTAGAGCTAAAATTAGCATGTTTAAAGTGATTTTCATGCTTCCAGGGGCTCGGGAAGTTAATTAAATACCATTTGGAGGCATTTAATGTTCGAGCAAAAATGGCTGATTTTCGACAAAAGAGATAACACCCCCCCCATTACGTCATGCTTCAGAAATGTGGAAAATGGTCCGTTTTCAAATGTTTTATTTTTGAACGTCAGTTCACATTTGTAGGTGGATCATCAGTGTTAGAGCTAAAATTAGCATGTTTAAAGTGATTTTCATGCTTCCAGGGGCTCGGGAAGTTAATTAAATACCATTTGGAGGCATTTAATGTTCGAGCAAAAACGGCTGATTTTCGACAAAAGAGATAACACCCCCCCATTACGTCATGCTTCAGAAATGTGGAAAATGGTCCGTTTTCAAATGTTTTATTTTTGAACGTCAGTTCACATTTGTAGGTGGATCATCAGTGTTAGAGCTAAAATTAGCATGTTTAAAGTGATTTTCATGCTTCCAGGGGCTCGGGAAGTTAATTAAATACCATTTGGAGGCATTTAATGTTCGAGCAAAAACGGCTGATTTTCGACAAAAGAGATAACACCCCCCCATTACGTCATGCTTCAGAAATGTGGAAAATGGTCCGTTTTCAAATGTTTTATTTTTGAACGTCAGTTCACATTTGTAGGTGGATCATCAGTGTTAGAGCTAAAATTAGCATGTTTAAAGTGATTTTCATGCTTCCAGGGGCTCGGGAAGTTAATTAAATACCATTTGGAGGCATTTAATGTTCGAGCAAAAACGGCTGATTTTCGACAAAAGAGATAACACCCCCCCATTACGTCATGCTTCAGAAATGTGGAAAATGGTCCGTTTTCAAATGTTTTATTTTTGAACGTCAGTTCACATTTGTAGGTGGATCATCAGTGTTAGAGCTAAAATTAGCATGTTTAAAGTGATTTTCATGCTTCCAGGGGCTCGGGAAGTTAATTAAATACCATTTGGAGGCATTTAATGTTCGAGCAAAAACGGCTGATTTTCGACAAAAGAGATAACACCCCCCCATTACGTCATGCTTCAGAAATGTGGAAAATGGTCCGTTTTCAAATGTTTTATTTTTGAACGTCAGTTCAAATTTGTAGGTGGATCATCAGTGTTAGAGCTAAAATTAGCATGTTTAAAGTGATTTTCATGCTTCCAGGGGCTCGGGAAGTTAATTAAATACCATTTGGAGGCATTTAATGTTCGAGCAAAAACGGCTGATTTTCGACAAAAGAGATAACACCCCCCCATTACGTCATGCTTCAGAAATGTGGAAAATGGTCCGTTTTCAAATGTTTTATTTTTGAACGTCAGTTCACATTTGTAGGTGGATCATCAGTGTTAGAGCTAAAATTAGCATGTTTAAAGTGATTTTCATGCTTCCAGGGGCCCAAAACACAAGATTTATGGAATGGTTAAAAGTGCATGAAAATGGCCAATTTACTCACTCTGAGTTCTCAAAAAGGGTTTCTTCACCCCGGGAAGTTAATTAAATACCATTTGGAGGCATTTAATGTTCGAGCAAAAATGGCTGATTTTCGACAAAAGAGATAACACCCCCCCATTACGTCATGCTTCAGAAATGTGGAAAATGGTCCGTTTTCAAATGTTTTATTTTTGAACGTCAGTTCACATTTGTAGGTGGATCATCAGTGTTAGAGCTAAAATTAGCATGTTTAAAGTGATTTTCATGCTTCCAGGGGCTCGGGACGTTAATTAAATACCATTTGGAGGCATTTAATGTTCGAGCAAAAATGGCTGATTTTCGACAAAAGAGATAACACCCCCCCATTACGTCATGCTTCAGAAATGTGGAAAATGGTCCGTTTTCAAATGTTTTATTTTTGAACGTCAGTTCACATTTGTAGGTGGATCATCAGTGTTAGAGCTAAAATTAGCATGTTTAAAGTGATTTTCATGCTTCCAGGGGCCCAAAACACAAGATTTATGGAATGGTTAAAAGTGCATGAAAATGGCCAATTTACTCACTCTGAGTTCTCAAAAAGGGTTTCTTCACCCCGGGAAGTTAATTAAATACCATTTGGAGGCATTTAATGTCCGAGCAAAAACGGCTGATTTTCGACAAAAGAGATAACACCCCCCCATTACGTCATGCTTCAGAAATGTGGAAAATGGTCCGTTTTCAAATGTTTTATTTTTGAACGTCAGTTCACATTTGTAGGTGGATCATCAGTGTTAGAGCTAAAATTAGCATGTTTAAAGTGATTTTCATGCTTCCAGGGGCTCGGGAAGTTAATTAAATACCATTTGGAGGCATTTAATGTTCGAGCAAAAACGGCTGATTTTCGACAAAAGAGATAACACCCCCCCATTACGTAATGCTTCAGAAATGTGGAAAATGGTCCGTTTTCAAATGTTTTATTTTTGAACGTCAGTTCACATTTGTAGGTGGATCATCAGTGTTAGAGCTAAAATTAGCATGTTTAAAGTGATTTTCATGCTTCCAGGGGCTCGGGAAGTTAATTAAATACCATTTGGAGGCATTTAATGTTCGAGCAAAAACGGCTGATTTTCGACAAAAGAGATAACACCCCCCCATTACGTCATGCTTCAGAAATGTGGAAAATGGTCCGTTTTCAAATGGTTTATTTTTGAACGTCAGTTCACATTTGTAGGTGGATCATCAGTGTTAGAGCTAAAATTAGCATGTTTAAAGTGATTTTCATGCTTCCAGGGGCTCGGGAAGTTAATTAAATACCATTTGGAGGCATTTAATGTTCGAGCAAAAACGGCTGATTTTCGACAAAAGAGATAACACCCCCCCATTACGTCATGCTTCAGAAATGTGGAAAATGGTCCGTTTTCAAATGTTTTATTTTTGAACGTCAGTTCACATTTGTAGGTGGATCATCAGTGTTAGAGCTAAAATTAGCATGTTTAAAGTGATTTTCATGCTTCCAGGGGCTCGGGAAGTTAATTAAATACCATTTGGAGGCATTTAATGTTCGAGCAAAAACGGCTGATTTTCGACAAAAGAGATAACACCCCCCCATTACGTCATGCTTCAGAAATGTGGAAAATGGTCCGTTTTCAAATGTTTTATTTTTGAACGTCAGTTCACATTTGTAGGTGGATCATCAGTGTTAGAGCTAAAATTAGCATGTTTAAAGTGATTTTCATGCTTCCAGGGGCCCAAAACACAAGATTTATGGAATGGTTAAAAGTGCATGAAAATGGCCAATTTACTCACTCTGAGTTCTCAAAAAGGGTTTCTTCACCCCGGGAAGTTAATTAAATACCATTTGGAGGCATTTAATGTTCGAGCAAAAACGGCTGATTTTCGACAAAAGAGATAACACCCCCCCATTACGTCATGCTTCAGAAATGTGGAAAATGGTCCGTTTTCAAATGTTTTATTTTTGAACGTCAGTTCACATTTGTAGGTGGATCATCAGTGTTAGAGCTAAAATTAGCATGTTTAAAGTGATTTTCATGCTTCCAGGGGCTCGGGAAGTTAATTAAATACCATTTGGAGGCATTTAATGTTCGAGCAAAAACGGCTGATTTTCGACAAAAGAGATAACACCCCCCCATTACGTCATGCTTCAGAAATGTGGAAAATGGTCCGTTTTCAAATGTTTTATTTTTGAACGTCAGTTCACATTTGTAGGTGGATCATCAGTGTTAGAGCTAAAATTAGCATGTTTAAAGTGATTTTCATGCTTCCAGGGGCTCGGGAAGTTAATTAAATACCATTTGGAGGCATTTAATGTTCGAGCAAAAACGGCTGATTTTCGACAAAAGAGATAACACCCCCCCATTACGTCATGCTTCAGAAATGTGGAAAATGGTCCGTTTTCAAATGTTTTATTTTTGAACGTCAGTTCACATTTGTAGGTGGATCATCAGTGTTAGAGCTAAAATTAGCATGTTTAAAGTGATTTTCATGCTTCCAGGGGATCGGGAAGTTAATTAAATACCATTTGGAGGCATTTAATGTTCGAGCAAAAACGGCTGATTTTCGACAAAAGAGATAACACCCCCCCATTACGTCATGCTTCAGAAATGTGGAAAATGGTCCGTTTTCAAATGTTTTATTTTTGAACGTCAGTTCACATTTGTAGGTGGATCATCAGTGTTAGAGCTAAAATTAGCTTGTTTAAAGTGATTTTCATGCTTCCAGGGGCTCGGGAAGTTAATTAAATACCATTTGGAGGCATTTAATGTTCGAGCAAAAACGGCTGATTTTCGACAAAAGAGATAACACCCCCCCATTACGTCATGCTTCAGAAATGTGGAAAATGGTCCGTTTTCAAATGTTTTATTTTTGAACGTCAGTTCACATTTGTAGGTGGATCATCAGTGTTAGAGCTAAAATTAGCATGTTTAAAGTGATTTTCATGCTTCCAGGGGCTCGGGAAGTTAATTAAATACCATTTGGAGGCATTTAATGTTCGAGCAAAAATGGCTGATTTTCGACAAAAGAGATAACACCCCCCCATTACGTCATGCTTCAGAAATGTGGAAAATGGTCCGTTTTCAAATGTTTTATTTTTGAACGTCAGTTCACATTTGTAGGTGGATCATCAGTGTTAGAGCTAAAATTAGCATGTTTAAAGTGATTTTCATGCTTCCAGGGGCCCAAAACACAAGATTTATGGAATGGTTAAAAGTGCATGAAAATGGCCAATTTACTCACTCTGAGTTCTCAAAAAGGGTTTCTTCACCCCGGGAAGTTAATTAAATACCATTTGGAGGCATTTAATGTTCGAGCAAAAACGGCTGATTTTCGACAAAAGAGATAACACCCCCCCATTACGTCATGCTTCAGAAATGTGGAAAATGGTCCGTTTTCAAATGTTTTATTTTTGAACGTCAGTTCACATTTGTAGGTGGATCATCAGTGTTAGAGCTAAAATTAGCATGTTTAAAGTGATTTTCATGCTTCCAGGGGCTCGGGAAGTTAATTAAATACCATTTGGAGGCATTTAATGTTCGAGCAAAAACGGCTGATTTTCGACAAAAGAGATAACACCCCCCCATTACGTCATGCTTCAGAAATGTGGAAAATGGTCCGTTTTCAAATGTTTTATTTTTGAACGTCAGTTCACATTTGTAGGTGGATCATCAGTGTTAGAGCTAAAATTAGCATGTTTAAAGTGATTTTCATGCTTCCAGGGGCTCGGGAAGTTAATTAAATACCATTTGGAGGCATTTAATGTTCGAGCAAAAACGGCTGATTTTCGACAAAAGAGATAACACCCCCCCATTACGTCATGCTTCAGAAATGTGGAAAATGGTCCGTTTTCAAATGTTTTATTTTTGAACGTCAGTTCACATTTGTAGGTGGATCATCAGTGTTAGAGCTAAAATTAGCATGTTTAAAGTGATTTTCATGCTTCCAGGGGATCGGGAAGTTAATTAAATACCATTTGGAGGCATTTAATGTTCGAGCAAAAACGGCTGATTTTCGACAAAAGAGATAACACCCCCCCATTACGTCATGCTTCAGAAATGTGGAAAATGGTCCGTTTTCAAATGTTTTATTTTTGAACGTCAGTTCACATTTGTAGGTGGATCATCAGTGTTAGAGCTAAAATTAGCTTGTTTAAAGTGATTTTCATGCTTCCAGGGGCTCGGGAAGTTAATTAAATACCATTTGGAGGCATTTAATGTTCGAGCAAAAACGGCTGATTTTCGACAAAAGAGATAACACCCCCCCATTACGTCATGCTTCAGAAATGTGGAAAATGGTCCGTTTTCAAATGTTTTATTTTTGAACGTCAGTTCACATTTGTAGGTGGATCATCAGTGTTAGAGCTAAAATTAGCATGTTTAAAGTGATTTTCATGCTTCCAGGGGCTCGGGAAGTTAATTAAATACCATTTGGAGGCATTTAATGTTCGAGCAAAAACGGCTGATTTTCGACAAAAGAGATAACACCCCCCCATTACGTCATGCTTCAGAAATGTGGAAAATGGTCCGTTTTCAAATGTTTTATTTTTGAACGTCAGTTCACATTTGTAGGTGGATCATCAGTGTTAGAGCTAAAATTAGCATGTTTAAAGTGATTTTCATGCTTCCAGGGGCTCGGGAAGTTAATTAAATACCATTTGGAGGCATTTAATGTTCGAGCAAAAACGGCTGATTTTCGACAAAAGAGATAACACCCCCCCATTACGTCATGCTTCAGAAATGTGGAAAATGGTCCGTTTTCAAATGTTTTATTTTTGAACGTCAGTTCACATTTGTAGGTGGATCATCAGTGTTAGAGCTAAAATTAGCATGTTTAAAGTGATTTTCATGCTTCCAGGGGCTCGGGAAGTTAATTAAATACCATTTGGAGGCATTTAATGTTCGAGCAAAAACGGCTGATTTTCGACAAAAGAGATAACACCCCCCCATTACGTCATGCTTCAGAAATGTGGAAAATGGTCCGTTTTCAAATGTTTTATTTTTGAACGTCAGTTCACATTTGTAGGTGGATCATCAGTGTTAGAGCTAAAATTAGCATGTTTAAAGTGATTTTCATGCTTCCAGGGGCTCGGGAAGTTAATTAAATACCATTTGGAGGCATTTAATGTTCGAGCAAAAACGGCTGATTTTCGACAAAAGAGATAACACCCCCCCATTACGTCATGCTTCAGAAATGTGGAAAATGGTCCGTTTTCAAATGTTTTATTTTTGAACGTCAGTTCACATTTGTAGGTGGATCATCAGTGTTAGAGCTAAAATTAGCATGTTTAAAGTGATTTTCATGCTTCCAGGGGCTCGGGAAGTTAATTAAATACCATTTGGAGGCATTTAATGTTCGAGCAAAAACGGCTGATTTTCGACAAAAGAGATAACACCCCCCCATTACGTCATGCTTCAGAAATGTGGAAAATGGTCCGTTTTCAAATGTTTTATTTTTGAACGTCAGTTCACATTTGTAGGTGGATCATCAGTGTTAGAGCTAAAATTAGCATGTTTAAAGTGATTTTCATGCTTCCAGGGGCTCGGGAAGTTAATTAAATACCATTTGGAGGCATTTAATGTTCGAGCAAAAACGGCTGATTTTCGACAAAAGAGATAACACCCCCCCATTACGTCATGCTTCAGAAATGTGGAAAATGGTCCGTTTTCAAATGTTTTATTTTTGAACGTCAGTTCACATTTGTAGGTGGATCATCAGTGTTAGAGCTAAAATTAGCATGTTTAAAGTGATTTTCATGCTTCCAGGGGCCCAAAACACAAGATTTATGGAATGGTTAAAAGTGCATGAAAATGGCCAATTTACTCACTCTGAGTTCTCAAAAAGGGTTTCTTCACCCCGGGAAGTTAATTAAATACCATTTGGAGGCATTTAATGTTCGAGCAAAAACGGCTGATTTTCGACAAAAGAGATAACACCCCCCCATTACGTCATGCTTCAGAAATGTGGAAAATGGTCCGTTTTCAAATGTTTTATTTTTGAACGTCAGTTCACATTTGTAGGTGGATCATCAGTGTTAGAGCTAAAATTAGCATGTTTAAAGTGATTTTCATGCTTCCAGGGGCTCGGGAAGTTAATTAAATACCATTTGGAGGCATTTAATGTTCGAGCAAAATCGGCTGATTTTCGACAAAAGAGATAACACCCCCCCATTACGTCATGCTTCAGAAATGTGGAAAATGGTCCGTTTTCAAATGTTTTATTTTTGAACGTCAGTTCACATTTGTAGGTGGATCATCAGTGTTAGAGCTAAAATTAGCATGTTTAAAGTGATTTTCATGCTTCCAGGGGCTCGGGAAGTTAATTAAATACCATTTGGAGGCATTTAATGTTCGAGCAAAAACGGCTGATTTTCGACAAAAGAGATAACACCCCCCCCATTACGTCATGCTTCAGAAATGTGGAAAATGGTCCGTTTTCAAATGTTTTATTTTTGAACGTCAGTTCACATTTGTAGGTGGATCATCAGTGTTAGAGCTAAAATTAGCATGTTTAAAGTGATTTTTATGCTTCCAGGGGCCCAAAACACAAGATTTATGGAATGGTTAAAAGTGCATGAAAATGGCCAATTTACTCACTCTGAGTTCTCAAAAAGGGTTTCTTCACCCCGGGAAGTTAATTAAATACCATTTGGAGGCATTTAATGTTCGAGCAAAAACGGCTGATTTTCGACAAAAGAGATAACACCCCCCCATTACGTCATGCTTCAGAAATGTGGAAAATGGTCCGTTTTCAAATGTTTTATTTTTGAACGTCAGTTCACATTTGTAGGTGGATCATCAGTGTTAGAGCTAAAATTAGCATGTTTAAAGTGATTTTCATGCTTCCAGGGGCTCGGGAAGTTAATTAAATACCATTTGGAGGCATTTAATGTTCGAGCAAAAACGGCTGATTTTCGACAAAAGAGATAACACCCCCCCATTACGTCATGCTTCAGAAATGTGGAAAATGGTCCGTTTTCAAATGTTTTATTTTTGAACGTCAGTTCACATTTGTAGGTGGATCATCAGTGTTAGAGCTAAAATTAGCATGTTTAAAGTGATTTTCATGCTTCCAGGGGCTCGGGAAGTTAATTAAATACCATTTGGAGGCATTTAATGTTCGAGCAAAAACGGCTGATTTTCGACAAAAGAGATAACACCCCCCCATTACGTCATGCTTCAGAAATGTGGAAAATGGTCCGTTTTCAAATGTTTTATTTTTGAACGTCAGTTCACATTTGTAGGTGGATCATCAGTGTTAGAGCTAAAATTAGCATGTTTAAAGTGATTTTCATGCTTCCAGGGGCTCGGGAAGTTAATTAAATACCATTTGGAGGCATTTAATGTTCGAGCAAAAACGGCTGATTTTCGACAAAAGAGATAACACCCCCCCATTACGTCATGCTTCAGAAATGTGGAAAATGGTCCGTTTTCAAATGTTTTATTTTTGAACGTCAGTTCACATTTGTAGGTGGATCATCAGTGTTAAAGCTAAAATTAGCATGTTTAAAGTGATTTTCATGCTTCCAGGGGCCCAAAACACAAGATTTATGGAATGGTTAAAAGTGCATGAAAATGGCCAATTTACTCACTCTGAGTTCTCAAAAAGGGTTTCTTCACCCCGGGAAGTTAATTAAATACCATTTGGAGGCATTTAATGTTCGAGCAAAAACGGCTGATTTTCGACAAAAGAGATAACACCCCCCCATTATGTCATGCTTCAGAAATGTGGAAAATGGTCCGTTTTCAAATGTTTTATTTTTGAACGTCAGTTCACATTTGTAGGTGGATCATCAGTGTTAGAGCTAAAATTAGCATGTTTAAAGTGATTTTCATGCTTCCAGGGGCTCGGGAAGTTAATTAAATACCATTTGGAGGCATTTAATGTTCGAGCAAAAACGGCTGATTTTCGACAAAAGAGATAACACCCCCCCATTACGTCATGCTTCAGAAATGTGGAAAATGGTCCGTTTTCAAATGTTTTATTTTTGAACGTCAGTTCACATTTGTAGGTGGATCATCAGTGTTAGAGCTAAAATTAGCATGTTTAAAGTGATTTTCATGCTTCCAGGGGCCCAAAACACAAGATTTATGGAATGGTTAAAAGTGCATGAAAATGGCCAATTTACTCACTCTGAGTTCTCAAAAAGGGTTTCTTCACCCCGGGAAGTTAATTAAATACCATTTGGAGGCATTTAATGTTCGAGCAAAAACGGCTGATTTTCGACAAAAGAGATAACACCCCCCCATTACGTCATGCTTCAGAAATGTGGAAAATGGTCCGTTTTCAAATGTTTTATTTTTGAACGTCAGTTCACATTTGTAGGTGGATCATCAGTGTTAGAGCTAAAATTAGCATGTTTAAAGTGATTTTCATGCTTCCAGGGGCTCGGGAAGTTAATTAAATACCATTTGGAGGCATTTAATGTTCGAGCAAAAACGGCTGATTTTCGACAAAAGAGATAACACCCCCCATTACGTCATGCTTCAGAAATGTGGAAAATGGTCCGTTTTCAAATGTTTTATTTTTGAACGTCAGTTCACATTTGTAGGTGGATCATCAGTGTTAGAGCTAAAATTAGCATGTTTAAAGTGATTTTCATGCTTCCAGGGGCTCGGGAAGTTAATTAAATACCATTTGGAGGCATTTAATGTTCGAGCAAAAACGGCTGATTTTCGACAAAAGAGATAACACCCCCCATTACGTCATGCTTCAGAAATGTGGAAAATGGTCCGTTTTCAAATGTTTTATTTTTGAACGTCAGTTCACATTTGTAGGTGGATCATCAGTGTTAGAGCTAAAATTAGCATGTTTAAAGTGATTTTCATGCTTCCAGGGGCCCAAAACACAAGATTTATGGAATGGTTAAAAGTGCATGAAAATGGCCAATTTACTCACTCTGAGTTCTCAAAAAGGGTTTCTTCACCCCGGGAAGTTAATTAAATACCATTTGGAGGCATTTAATGTTCAAGCAAAAACGGCTGATTTTCGACAAAAGAGATAACACCCCCCCATTACGTCATGCTTCAGAAATGTGGAAAATGGTCCGTTTTCAAATGTTTTATTTTTGAACGTCAGTTCACATTTGTAGGTGGATCATCAGTGTTAGAGCTAAAATTAGCATGTTTAAAGTGATTTTCATGCTTCCAGGGGCTCGGGAAGTTAATTAAATACCATTTGGAGGCATTTAATGTTCGAGCAAAAACGGCTGATTTTCGACAAAAGAGATAACACCCCCCCATTACGTCATGCTTCAGAAATGTGGAAAATGGTCCGTTTTCAAATGTTTTATTTTTGAACGTCAGTTCACATTTGTAGGTGGATCATCAGTGTTAGAGCTAAAATTAGCATGTTTAAAGTGATTTTCATGCTTCCAGGGGCCCAAAACACAAGATTTATGGAATGGTTAAAAGTGCATGAAAATGGCCAATTTACTCACTCTGAGTTCTCAAAAAGGGTTTCTTCACCCCGGGAAGTTAATTAAATACCATTTGGAGGCATTTAATGTTCGAGCAAAAACGGCTGATTTTCGACAAAAGAGATAACACCCCCCCATTACGTCATGCTTCAGAAATGTGGAAAATGGTCCGTTTTCAAATGTTTTATTTTTGAACGTCAGTTCACATTTGTAGGTGGATCATCAGTGTTAGAGCTAAAATTAGCATGTTTAAAGTGATTTTCATGCTTCCAGGGGCTCGGGAAGTTAATTAAATACCATTTGGAGGCATTTAATGTTCGAGCAAAAACGGCTGATTTTCGACAAAAGAGATAACACCCCCCCATTACGTCATGCTTCAGAAATGTGGAAAATGGTCCGTTTTCAAATGTTTTATTTTTGAACGTCAGTTCACATTTGTAGGTGGATCATCAGTGTTAGAGCTAAAATTAGCATGTTTAAAGTGATTTTCATGCTTCCAGGGGCTCGGGAAGTTAATTAAATACCATTTGGAGGCATTTAATGTTCGAGCAAAAACGGCTGATTTTCGACAAAAGAGATAACACCCCCCCATTACGTCATGCTTCAGAAATGTGGAAAATGGTCCGTTTTCAAATGTTTTATTTTTGAACGTCAGTTCACATTTGTAGGTGGATCATCAGTGTTAGAGCTAAAATTAGCATGTTTAAAGTGATTTTCATGCTTCCAGGGGCTCGGGAAGTTAATTAAATACCATTTGGAGGCATTTAATGTTCGAGCAAAAACGGCTGATTTTCGACAAAAGAGATAACACCCCCCCATTACGTCATGCTTCAGAAATGTGGAAAATGGTCCGTTTTCAAATGTTTTATTTTTGAACGTCAGTTCACATTTGTAGGTGGATCATCAGTGTTAGAGCTAAAATTAGCATGTTTAAAGTGATTTTCATGCTTCCAGGGGCTCGGGAAGTTAATTAAATACCATTTGGAGGCATTTAATGTTCGAGCAAAAACGGCTGATTTTCGACAAAAGAGACAACACCCCCCCATTACGTCATGCTTCAGAAATGTGGAAAATGGTCCGTTTTCAAATGTTTTATTTTTGAACGTCAGTTCACATTTGTAGGTGGATCATCAGTGTTAGAGCTAAAATTAGCATGTTTAAAGTGATTTTCATGCTTCCAGGGGCTCGGGAAGTTAATTAAATACCATTTGGAGGCATTTAATGTTCGAGCAAAAACGGCTGATTTTCGACAAAAGAGATAACACCCCCCCATTACGTCATGCTTCAGAAATGTGGAAAATGGTCCGTTTTCAAATGTTTTATTTTTGAACGTCAGTTCACATTTGTAGGTGGATCATCAGTGTTAGAGCTAAAATTAGCATGTTTAAAGTGATTTTCATGCTTCCAGGGGCCCAAAACACAAGATTTATGGAATGGTTAAAAGTGCATGAAAATGGCCAATTTACTCACTCTGAGTTCTCAAAAAGGGTTTCTTCACCCCGGGAAGTTAATTAAATACCATTTGGAGGCATTTAATGTTCGAGCAAAAACGGCTGATTTTCGACAAAAGAGATAACACCCCCCCATTACGTCATGGTTCAGAAATATGGAAAATGGTCCGTTTTCAAATGTTTTATTTTTGAACGTCAGTTCACATTTGTAGGTGGATCATCAGTGTTAGAGCTAAAATTAGCATGTTTAAAGTGATTTTCATGCTTCCAGGGGCTCGGGAAGTTAATTAAATACCATTTGGAGGCATTTAATGTTCGAGCAAAAACGGCTGATTTTCGACAAAAGAGATAACACCCCCCCATTACGTCATGCTTCAGAAATGTGGAAAATGGAACGTTTTCAAATGTTTTATTTTTGAACGTCAGTTCACATTTGTAGGTGGATCATCAGTGTTAGAGCTAAAATTAGCATGTTTAAAGTGATTTTCATGCTCCCAGGGGCCCAAAACACAAGATTTATGGAATGGTTAAAAGTGCATGAAAATGGCCAATTTACTCACTCTGAGTTCTCAAAAAGGGTTTCTTCACCCCGGGAAGTTAATTAAATACCATTTGGAGGCATTTAATGTTCGAGCAAAAACGGCTGATTTTCGACAAAAGAGATAACACCCCCCCATTACGTCATGCTTCAGAAATGTGGAAAATGGTCCGTTTTCAAATGTTTTATTTTTGAACGTCAGTTCACATTTGTAGGTGCATCATCAGTGTTAGAGCTAAAATTAGCATGTTTAAAGTGATTTTCATGCTTCCAGGGGCTCGGGAAGTTAATTAAATACCATTTGGAGGCATTTAATGTTCGAGCAAAAACGGCTGATTTTCGACAAAAGAGATAACACCCCCCCATTACGTCATGCTTCAGAAATGTGGAAAATGGTCCGTTTTCAAATGTTTTATTTTTGAACGTCAGTTCACATTTGTAGGTGGATCATCAGTGTTAGAGCTAAAATTAGCATGTTTAAAGTGATTTTCATGCTTCCAGGGGCCCAAAACACAAGATTTATGGAATGGTTAAAAGTGCATGAAAATGGCCAATTTACTCACTCTGAGTTCTCAAAAAGGGTTTCTTCACCCCGGGAAGTTAATTAAATACCATTTGGAGGCATTTAATGTTCGAGCAAAAACGGCTGATTTTCGACAAAAGAGATAACACCCCCCCATTACGTCATGCTTCAGAAATGTGGAAAATGGTCCGTTTTCAAATGTTTTATTTTTGAACGTCAGTTCACATTTGTAGGTGGATCATCAGTGTTAGAGCTAAAATTAGCATGTTTAAAGTGATTTTCATGCTTCCAGGGGCTCGGGAAGTTAATTAAATACCATTTGGAGGCATTTAATGTTCGAGCAAAAATGGCTGATTTTCGACAAAAGAGATAACACCCCCCCCATTACGTCATGCTTCAGAAATGTGGAAAATGGTCCGTTTTCAAATGTTTTATTTTTGAACGTCAGTTCACATTTGTAGGTGGATCATCAGTGTTAGAGCTAAAATTAGCATGTTTAAAGTGATTTTCATGCTTCCAGGGGCTCGGGAAGTTAATTAAATACCATTTGGAGGCATTTAATGTTCGAGCAAAAACGGCTGATTTTCGACAAAAGAGATAACACCCCCCCATTACGTCATGCTTCAGAAATGTGGAAAATGGTCCGTTTTCAAATGTTTTATTTTTGAACGTCAGTTCACATTTGTAGGTGGATCATCAGTGTTAGAGCTAAAATTAGCATGTTTAAAGTGATTTTCATGCTTCCAGGGGCTCGGGAAGTTAATTAAATACCATTTGGAGGCATTTAATGTTCGAGCAAAAACGGCTGATTTTCGACAAAAGAGATAACACCCCCCCATTACGTCATGCTTCAGAAATGTGGAAAATGGTCCGTTTTCAAATGTTTTATTTTTGAACGTCAGTTCACATTTGTAGGTGGATCATCAGTGTTAGAGCTAAAATTAGCATGTTTAAAGTGATTTTCATGCTTCCAGGGGCTCGGGAAGTTAATTAAATACCATTTGGAGGCATTTAATGTTCGAGCAAAAACGGCTGATTTTCGACAAAAGAGATAACACCCCCCCATTACGTCATGCTTCAGAAATGTGGAAAATGGTCCGTTTTCAAATGTTTTATTTTTGAACGTCAGTTCACATTTGTAGGTGGATCATCAGTGTTAGAGCTAAAATTAGCATGTTTAAAGTGATTTTCATGCTTCCAGGGGCTCGGGAAGTTAATTAAATACCATTTGGAGGCATTTAATGTTCGAGCAAAAACGGCTGATTTTCGACAAAAGAGATAACACCCCCCCATTACGTCATGCTTCAGAAATGTGGAAAATGGTCCGTTTTCAAATGTTTTATTTTTGAACGTCAGTTCAAATTTGTAGGTGGATCATCAGTGTTAGAGCTAAAATTAGCATGTTTAAAGTGATTTTCATGCTTCCAGGGGCTCGGGAAGTTAATTAAATACCATTTGGAGGCATTTAATGTTCGAGCAAAAACGGCTGATTTTCGACAAAAGAGATAACACCCCCCCATTACGTCATGCTTCAGAAATGTGGAAAATGGTCCGTTTTCAAATGTTTTATTTTTGAACGTCAGTTCACATTTGTAGGTGGATCATCAGTGTTAGAGCTAAAATTAGCATGTTTAAAGTGATTTTCATGCTTCCAGGGGCCCAAAACACAAGATTTATGGAATGGTTAAAAGTGCATGAAAATGGCCAATTTACTCACTCTGAGTTCTCAAAAAGGGTTTCTTCACCCCGGGAAGTTAATTAAATACCATTTGGAGGCATTTAATGTTCGAGCAAAAACGGCTGATTTTCGACAAAAGAGATAACACCCCCCCATTACGTCATGCTTCAGAAATGTGGAAAATGGTCCGTTTTCAAATGTTTTATTTTTGAACGTCAGTTCACATTTGTAGGTGGATCATCAGTGTTAGAGCTAAAATTAGCATGTTTAAAGTGATTTTCATGCTTCCAGGGGCTCGGGAAGTTAATTAAATACCATTTGGAGGCATTTAATGTTCGAGCAAAAATGGCTGATTTTCGACAAAAGAGATAACACCCCCCCATTACGTCATGCTTCAGAAATGTGGAAAATGGTCCGTTTTCAAATGTTTTATTTTTGAACGTCAGTTCACATTTGTAGGTGGATCATCAGTGTTAGAGCTAAAATTAGCATGTTTAAAGTGATTTTCATGCTTCCAGGGGCCCAAAACACAAGATTTATGGAATGGTTAAAAGTGCATGAAAATGGCCAATTTACTCACTCTGAGTTCTCAAAAAGGGTTTCTTCACCCCGGGAAGTTAATTAAATACCATTTGGAGGCATTTAATGTCCGAGCAAAAACGGCTGATTTTCGACAAAAGAGATAACACCCCCCCATTACGTCATGCTTCAGAAATGTGGAAAATGGTCCGTTTTCAAATGTTTTATTTTTGAACGTCAGTTCACATTTGTAGGTGGATCATCAGTGTTAGAGCTAAAATTAGCATGTTTAAAGTGATTTTCATGCTTCCAGGGGCTCGGGAAGTTAATTAAATACCATTTGGAGGCATTTAATGTTCGAGCAAAAACGGCTGATTTTCGACAAAAGAGATAACACCCCCCCATTACGTAATGCTTCAGAAATGTGGAAAATGGTCCGTTTTCAAATGTTTTATTTTTGAACGTCAGTTCACATTTGTAGGTGGATCATCAGTGTTAGAGCTAAAATTAGCATGTTTAAAGTGATTTTCATGCTTCCAGGGGCTCGGGAAGTTAATTAAATACCATTTGGAGGCATTTAATGTTCGAGCAAAAACGGCTGATTTTCGACAAAAGAGATAACACCCCCCCATTACGTCATGCTTCAGAAATGTGGAAAATGGTCCGTTTTCAAATGGTTTATTTTTGAACGTCAGTTCACATTTGTAGGTGGATCATCAGTGTTAGAGCTAAAATTAGCATGTTTTAAAGTGATTTTCATGCTTCCAGGGGCTCGGGAAGTTAATTAAATACCATTTGGAGGCATTTAATGTTCGAGCAAAAACGGCTGATTTTCGACAAAAGAGATAACACCCCCCCATTACGTCATGCTTCAGAAATGTGGAAAATGGTCCGTTTTCAAATGTTTTATTTTTGAACGTCAGTTCACATTTGTAGGTGGATCATCAGTGTTAGAGCTAAAATTAGCATGTTTAAAGTGATTTTCATGCTTCCAGGGGCTCGGGAAGTTAATTAAATACCATTTGGAGGCATTTAATGTTCGAGCAAAAACGGCTGATTTTCGACAAAAGAGATAACACCCCCCCATTACGTCATGCTTCAGAAATGTGGAAAATGGTCCGTTTTCAAATGTTTTATTTTTGAACGTCAGTTCACATTTGTAGGTGGATCATCAGTGTTAGAGCTAAAATTAGCATGTTTAAAGTGATTTTCATGCTTCCAGGGGCCGAAAACACAAGATTTATGGAATGGTTAAAAGTGCATGAAAATGGCCAATTTACTCACTCTGAGTTCTCAAAAAGGGTTTCTTCACCCCGGGAAGTTAATTAAATACCATTTGGAGGCATTTAATGTTCGAGCAAAAACGGCTGATTTTCGACAAAAGAGATAACACCCCCCCATTACGTCATGCTTCAGAAATGTGGAAAATGGTCCGTTTTCAAATGTTTTATTTTTGAACGTCAGTTCACATTTGTAGGTGGATCATCAGTGTTAGAGCTAAAATTAGCATGTTTAAAGTGATTTTCATGCTTCCAGGGGCTCGGGAAGTTAATTAAATACCATTTGGAGGCATTTAATGTTCGAGCAAAAACGGCTGATTTTCGACAAAAGAGATAACACCCCCCCATTACGTCATGCTTCAGAAATGTGGAAAATGGTCCGTTTTCAAATGTTTTATTTTTGAACGTCAGTTCACATTTGTAGGTGGATCATCAGTGTTAGAGCTAAAATTAGCATGTTTAAAGTGATTTTCATGCTTCCAGGGGCTCGGGAAGTTAATTAAATACCATTTGGAGGCATTTAATGTTCGAGCAAAAACGGCTGATTTTCGACAAAAGAGATAACACCCCCCCATTACGTCATGCTTCAGAAATGTGGAAAATGGTCCGTTTTCAAATGTTTTATTTTTGAACGTCAGTTCACATTTGTAGGTGGATCATCAGTGTTAGAGCTAAAATTAGCATGTTTAAAGTGATTTTCATGCTTCCAGGGGATCGGGAAGTTAATTAAATACCATTTGGAGGCATTTAATGTTCGAGCAAAAACGGCTGATTTTCGACAAAAGAGATAACACCCCCCCATTACGTCATGCTTCAGAAATGTGGAAAATGGTCCGTTTTCAAATGTTTTATTTTTGAACGTCAGTTCACATTTGTAGGTGGATCATCAGTGTTAGAGCTAAAATTAGCTTGTTTAAAGTGATTTTCATGCTTCCAGGGGCTCGGGAAGTTAATTAAATACCATTTGGAGGCATTTAATGTTCGAGCAAAAACGGCTGATTTTCGACAAAAGAGATAACACCCCCCCATTACGTCATGCTTCAGAAATGTGGAAAATGGTCCGTTTTCAAATGTTTTATTTTTGAACGTCAGTTCACATTTGTAGGTGGATCATCAGTGTTAGAGCTAAAATTAGCATGTTTAAAGTGATTTTCATGCTTCCAGGGGCTCGGGAAGTTAATTAAATACCATTTGGAGGCATTTAATGTTCGAGCAAAAACGGCTGATTTTCGACAAAAGAGATAACACCCCCCCATTACGTCATGCTTCAGAAATGTGGAAAATGGTCCGTTTTCAAATGTTTTATTTTTGAACGTCAGTTCACATTTGTAGGTGGATCATCAGTGTTAGAGCTAAAATTAGCATGTTTAAAGTGATTTTCATGCTTCCAGGGGCCCAAAACACAAGATTTATGGAATGGTTAAAAGTGCATGAAAATGGCCAATTTACTCACTCTGAGTTCTCAAAAAGGGTTTCTTCACCCCGGGAAGTTAATTAAATACCATTTGGAGGCATTTAATGTTCGAGCAAAAACGGCTGATTTTCGACAAAAGAGATAACACCCCCCCATTACGTCATGCTTCAGAAATGTGGAAAATGGTCCGTTTTCAAATGTTTTATTTTTGAACGTCAGTTCACATTTGTAGGTGGATCATCAGTGTTAGAGCTAAAATTAGCATGTTTAAAGTGATTTTCATGCTTCCAGGGGCTCGGGAAGTTAATTAAATACCATTTGGAGGCATTTAATGTTCGAGCAAAAACGGCTGATTTTCGACAAAAGAGATAACACCCCCCCATTACGTCATGCTTCAGAAATGTGGAAAATGGTCCGTTTTCAAATGTTTTATTTTTGAACGTCAGTTCACATTTGTAGGTGGATCATCAGTGTTAGAGCTAAAATTAGCATGTTTAAAGTGATTTTCATGCTTCCAGGGGCTCGGGAAGTTAATTAAATACCATTTGGAGGCATTTAATGTTCGAGCAAAAACGGCTGATTTTCGACAAAAGAGATAACACCCCCCCATTACGTCATGCTTCAGAAATGTGGAAAATGGTCCGTTTTCAAATGTTTTATTTTTGAACGTCAGTTCACATTTGTAGGTGGATCATCAGTGTTAGAGCTAAAATTAGCATGTTTAAAGTGATTTTCATGCTTCCAGGGGATCGGGAAGTTAATTAAATACCATTTGGAGGCATTTAATGTTCGAGCAAAAACGGCTGATTTTCGACAAAAGAGATAACACCCCCCCATTACGTCATGCTTCAGAAATGTGGAAAATGGTCCGTTTTCAAATGTTTTATTTTTGAACGTCAGTTCACATTTGTAGGTGGATCATCAGTGTTAGAGCTAAAATTAGCTTGTTTAAAGTGATTTTCATGCTTCCAGGGGCTCGGGAAGTTAATTAAATACCATTTGGAGGCATTTAATGTTCGAGCAAAAACGGCTGATTTTCGACAAAAGAGATAACACCCCCCCATTACGTCATGCTTCAGAAATGTGGAAAATGGTCCGTTTTCAAATGTTTTATTTTTGAACGTCAGTTCACATTTGTAGGTGGATCATCAGTGTTAGAGCTAAAATTAGCATGTTTAAAGTGATTTTCATGCTTCCAGGGGCTCGGGAAGTTAATTAAATACCATTTGGAGGCATTTAATGTTCGAGCAAAAACGGCTGATTTTCGACAAAAGAGATAACACCCCCCCATTACGTCATGCTTCAGAAATGTGGAAAATGGTCCGTTTTCAAATGTTTTATTTTTGAACGTCAGTTCACATTTGTAGGTGGATCATCAGTGTTAGAGCTAAAATTAGCATGTTTAAAGTGATTTTCATGCTTCCAGGGGCTCGGGAAGTTAATTAAATACCATTTGGAGGCATTTAATGTTCGAGCAAAAACGGCTGATTTTCGACAAAAGAGATAACACCCCCCCATTACGTCATGCTTCAGAAATGTGGAAAATGGTCCGTTTTCAAATGTTTTATTTTTGAACGTCAGTTCACATTTGTAGGTGGATCATCAGTGTTAGAGCTAAAATTAGCATGTTTAAAGTGATTTTCATGCTTCCAGGGGCTCGGGAAGTTAATTAAAATTAAATACCATTTGGAGGCATTTAATGTTCGAGCAAAAACGGCTGATTTTCGACAAAAGAGATAACACCCCCCCATTACGTCATGCTTCAGAAATGTGGAAAATGGTCCGTTTTCAAATGTTTTATTTTTGAACGTCAGTTCACATTTGTAGGTGGATCATCAGTGTTAGAGCTAAAATTAGCATGTTTAAAGTGATTTTCATGCTTCCAGGGGCTCGGGAAGTTAATTAAATACCATTTGGAGGCATTTAATGTTCGAGCAAAAACGGCTGATTTTCGACAAAAGAGATAACACCCCCCCATTACGTCATGCTTCAGAAATGTGGAAAATGGTCCGTTTTCAAATGTTTTATTTTTGAACGTCAGTTCACATTTGTAGGTGGATCATCAGTGTTAGAGCTAAAATTAGCATGTTTAAAGTGATTTTCATGCTTCCAGGGGCTCGGGAAGTTAATTAAATACCATTTGGAGGCATTTAATGTTCGAGCAAAAACGGCTGATTTTCGACAAAAGAGATAACACCCCCCCATTACGTCATGCTTCAGAAATGTGGAAAATGGTCCGTTTTCAAATGTTTTATTTTTGAACGTCAGTTCACATTTGTAGGTGGATCATCAGTGTTAGAGCTAAAATTAGCATGTTTAAAGTGATTTTCATGCTTCCAGGGGCTCGGGAAGTTAATTAAATACCATTTGGAGGCATTTAATGTTCGAGCAAAAACGGCTGATTTTCGACAAAAGAGATAACACCCCCCCATTACGTCATGCTTCAGAAATGTGGAAAATGGTCCGTTTTCAAATGTTTTATTTTTGAACGTCAGTTCACATTTGTAGGTGGATCATCAGTGTTAGAGCTAAAATTAGCATGTTTAAAGTGATTTTCATGCTTCCAGGGGCCCCAAAACACAAGATTTATGGAATGGTTAAAAGTGCATGAAAATGGCCAATTTACTCACTCTGAGTTCTCAAAAAGGGTTTCTTCACCCCGGGAAGTTAATTAAATACCATTTGGAGGCATTTAAATTTAATGTTCGAGCAAAAACGGCTGATTTTCGACAAAAGAGATAACACCCCCCCATTACGTCATGCTTCAGAAATGTGGAAAATGGTCCGTTTTCAAATGTTTTATTTTTGAACGTCAGTTCACATTTGTAGGTGGATCATCAGTGTTAGAGCTAAAATTAGCATGTTTAAAGTGATTTTCATGCTATCAGGGGCTCGGGAAGTTAATTAAATACCATTTGGAGGCATTTAATGTTCGAGCAAAAACGGCTGATTTTCGACAAAAGAGATAACACCCCCCCATTACGTCATGCTTCAGAA